>NW_010549530.1:0-4345 GCF_000687285.1 Phaethon lepturus | reverse complement strand
GGAGCACAAGTCTTACGGGGAGCAGCTGAGGAACTGGGGTTGTTCAGTATGGAGAAGAAGAGGCTGAGGGGAGACCTTATTGCTCTGTACAGCTACCTGAAAGGGGATTGTGGCGACATGGGTGTTGGTCTCTTCTCCGAGGTAACAAGTGATAGGACGAGAGGAAATGGCCTCAATTTGTGCCAGGGGAGGCTTAGATTGGATATTAGGAAAAATTTCTTCACCAAGAGGGTGGTCAAGCATTGGAAGAAGCTGCCCAGGGAGGTGGTTGAGTCACCATCTCTGGAAGTATTCAAAAAACATGTGGATGTGATGCTTCAGGACACGGTTTAGTGGGCATGGTGGCGCTGGACTAATGGTTGGACTTGATGATCTTGAAGGTCCTTTCCAACCTTAGTGATTCTGTGATTCTGTGATTCTATCTCCCTGCTCTTTGTAGGGAGGGAGGACTGGGTGATGTTTAAATGTCCTTTCCAACCCAAAGTGTTCTATAATTCTATGATAAATATGTGTTATACATCTCTAAAAATAGGGATGCATTCCACAGTTCAATCATGGCATTTTATATGGAAGGAAATGGATCCTAGAAGCTATTCTGTGTCAACATTGTCAGAAAACCATCAACTAACATGCTTTGCTGACTTTTGTATTTAAAGGATGTTTCTATCTCTGATGACTTTTGTGTAATATTCTTTGTTCTTGAAACTACTCTTCATTAAGTTTATATTAGTTTAATTCCATCAAAGTTATAGGACTGAACTTCTGGCTCAAGAATTTATAGGATTAACAGCATATAGAAGGTTTTCTGAAGTATTCTTGGTAACATTCTACATATAAGAGTTAAGTTCTGCAATTCATTAGTTCAATTTTTATACTACTGTATTAATATATCTTCAGCAAAATTACGGTGGATGAGACATCAAAAAGCCCAACATTGTCTGCACAGACTGTCAGTAAAGGATGGTCCTCATATTCACGTGGAAGAAAGTATTCTTTCAGCTAACTAGATCCACTTACTACAAAGGGGAGGGTAGGGGACCTTGCTTTATCATCCATGGATACTGCATTCTTGTTAGTGCTTTAGATGATAGTAATTTTCCACCAAATACATGACCTTCTGTGTTTTGGAAAAGTACTGAAATTTAACCACCTATTTGAAGGTGGCAATCTAAGTTTGATGCACAGCAATATATCCTTCTAATCACAGAATCATCGGACATTTTGGTGAGTAAGGTCATTTTCAAATGGGAGCAGGTTTAACAGGACTGGTTGGCACCTAATGAATTTTACAGTGAAGATGCCAGTTGTCTTTGGCTGTAGATGCAGCTTAGATGAAAGCTGTGTGCACAGCCACTTAAGTAACATTGATACAATGCTGCCAACAGAAAAAGCTACAGTATAGTAGTTTGCATACCTTGTCTGGAGTCACGGTAATGTTGGAGCTAACTTTGGAAGAGTCTAGTACACCTTCAGAGGTCAATACCTCGCCATATCATAAACAAATGGGGAGACAGATGGCTCCTGTGAATGGCCTTAAAGAACATCATTCAACCTTATGGTGTATTATTATGATTCTTTGCCCTTCTTACAAAGATCAGACTGTCTCTTACAATAACAAGTATACAACTGTGAGTGTCTGGAAAGCCATTTCCCCATCTAGCAAAAATTCACAATTCTATGAATTATAGGTAATTTTATGAATTTTTATGAATAAAACTGGAAACTAACACACATCTTTGTTTTTCTCTAGTTTATCTTCATTAATTTTGATTTCTTTATTTTAGTGTTAAAATCACCAATGATTTTTTTTTTAAATCAATCTTCTCTTGGCTTCTGGAATGTTTTTATGTTAAAGTTAAATTAATTTTAACATAATTAAAATAAATGTACAACCTAATACTGCAATCTCAAATATATCCATTAGATAACTATACACTAAAGTGCTATGAAAAAGGGACAAATGTATAAGAGATAAAATTCTGCCACTTAAAAATTGAATGAAGCTGTAAGATAGACTCTGATGTATTTTATATATAAACCTTGAAAACAAATTAATTTTTTCTAGACATTTCTATTTACCATAAAATGATACCTTTCAGATAAATTAATTGTTTGAATGCTTTCTATGTCCAAAATTGTAAGCTAAGGCCATTGATCTCTTTAATATTTCACAGAGAACTCTAGTTTGAAGATACAGGATCTCAGCCTTTATTAAATGAGTGACTGCAACATAATATACATTTAATATCTGTATCACCATCGCAGTCATAAAAATCTAGAAAGACTGAATTCCTGTTACTGTGCAGGCAAAGTGCTTTCAGTATTTACCACTTAGATTACAGGCACTTAAAGTTCCATCTTTATTCTGAATTAAAAAAACAATTTTAGTATTAACTGCACTAACACTGCATTATTTTATTTGAAGTATCTTGGTCTGCTGTACTATTTAAGAATTGAAAATAAATATATTTTAAGGTACCAGTAAATCCAACAGTATTTTACAAAACACGTATAATCTTACTTGGTCTATTTTCATAACTCATTTCCCTGATGTTAGTGGTTCTTGGTGATACTCTAAATGACCCTTTATTATACTGAAATAACTCATAGTGTAACATAACAGCAGAATATTTATTATTTTATTTAATCACAACAAAATGGAATGGCTTTGAATCTTTTGGTTTCACCTTTCAGTAGGACAACTCCATGTACTTCAACAAAAATAGTAATTTTTTATATAGGTGAACTGAACACAAAGGTTATCATTATTTTGTAACCAAAATTATAATAAAATTGGAAATAGGAGGAAACTTATCTTCAATATACTCATTTACATATAGGGCTAGATATCACGAGGTTTCAGGACAGAAGAGTGCTGTAAACTTTCTGTGAATGTACTGAAACACAAAACTGATGTGAAATGGTCTGCTTCTCAAGTGGAAAGTGAAGTGACTTGAGATCTGTTCTGTCTGATACAACCTGCCAACTGCCTCAAGGTTTGTTACAGCGAACAGGAATTGAAAGAGTACAATAAACCACAAACAAAAGCTCTTCCCCTGAGCATTTGTATTCCCAGGTATTACAGTGGATATTGCACAAGAGTCCTGATACAAGATGGCAATATGACATTTGATAACCTCCCTATACAGAACACATTTGGAAGCAGCAGCACATGGACTGCGACTTGTATACCTGGCTTCTGTAGAATAACACAAAGCGTGCTGCCCAACATTAGGTCCATATGCCTGTGGTTCCCTTTAATGTTATTCTCAGGTATGGCAAAGAGAATTCTAAGCACTTCCTTTTCAATATTTTCTGCAATCTTGCAGCAATCTGCATGTTTACAGAATGTGGACACTTAAAATTCCCAGAATGTTCAGAAATCACTTGCTGTAGCTGCCCCAGCAACTGTCCTTCAATAATTAAAATCTCCACTGAAAGAAACTAAATGATGAAAGGTATTTTACTAGAAGCTTAATTCTTATCTGCCAAATTTCATGGACATAGACCTTGCAAAACATCTTAGACCATTCAACATCAGACCAACAAATTCAAAACTTGAGAACAGCAAAGCTATTAAAATTCTTAGATTCTAAAAATACCTTCTAGAGCGCAACACAATGCACTAAATACCCTCATGATAACTGTGTGAGAAGATAAAAAATAACATGAGCTAGAATTAATTCAAACAGGCAGTGGATAAAAGACAGTTATGAAAGGCTTTTCTTAAGAACACTTTTTCTTAAGTTCTCACTCCTTGGATTTGTTTCTCAAGGAAGACCAAAGACAAGCCGTAGAAGTAAAATTCACAAACCCTGTAGACAGGACCCACAAATATACTGATTTTATGGGTCACTAGAATTACCTTCCCCCCACTCCTTCATGGTCCCAAAGAGGCAATTTCTGGGATCTGTCTATGAAATGTGGGACTGATGCTGTTACTGAGTGTCCTTTTTCCAACTCTCATTCCTTCTCTTCAACCAGTACCTGTTTCAGGTGCAGCTAACAGCTGTCAAAATCTGCTTGGCACTGAATTCAGTCTTTAATATCTATTAGACATTAATATGGGATTATGTGATCAAAAGAGAGTTCTCAAAGTGTATCAGTTGATCTAACAAAAGATTTTACCTCTGTCAGTAAATCTTCAGAATTATTAACTTGAGAAGACATTAACCTCTGCTCCTTTCCACAACCTGACGCATGTAATCAATGGAAGTTGCCTATATCCAATCTGACTTCCTGACTCAACCCTGACTGATTTGGGCATCTAAATCTGTAAAGGAGATGGAAGGGCAGGGCAGGGCAGGGCAGGGCAAGGAAGGGCAGGGAAGGGCAGGGCAGGGCA
>NW_010549529.1:44119-53870 GCF_000687285.1 Phaethon lepturus | reverse complement strand
GGGAAATGCGTTCTAGAAAATAAGGGAGAGGTCTAAAACCTCCAGAAAAGCTGAGGAGCGGGACGGAGAGGAGAGCGCGGAGATCTGAGAGACATGCGAATTCAAACTAGACAGAAAAGGAAGGCCGGTGAAAGAGAAAACACCGCAGGACAGAGGAATAGGCTGAGCTGACAGTAGCAACCATCAGCGAGATAGTGAAACACTACGGAGAAAGGATCTGCTGCTCTGCGAAGGACAGACAAGGAATGACACAAGGAGGACAATAAAAGGACTTTTTTTTTTTTTTTTTGAGGTGGTAGGAGAGTAACATCCTCAATGCTTTTTCTTGTTTTGTACAACCGCTGTTAATAAATACTCTGCACTGAAAATATACACTAGATTTGTATGTGCAAGGAAGCATTACAATAAATGGAAAATGGAGAGGGAAACAAGGAACAGAGAAAAAACAAAATGCCTAGTGAATTCTACCATGTGCTTCAAATTTCCATTGGCAGGCTATTCAGAATGGATGAGGTGAGTTTTTTGCACTCATACTGGGGCAATGCTACTACCTGGAGCTTGGGGGAGGGAGGAGAAGGGCTTTGAACGTTTCTGAAAAATGTACGCTTCTTCAGAGCACAATCCCTCAAAAGAAAGGAGCAGTGAGTAGAGTGAGATAAATTATAACATGCTCCCTCCACCACGTAGCAACAAAGATAAGCTCTCAATACAAATTACTTGATTTTTCATTTTTTTAGAAGGGGAATAAGTAAACATCCATTTAATGATAGACGGACATCACCATGGATAGTCCAGAAAACAAAGTATTAAAAAAAAAAATCATTCTAATTACAGCAAATCTTAGTGGATTTAAAGCATTTGGGGGTCATCTATCAAAATTAAAGCACGCTGTCATTAGAGAACTGCATTAGGACAGGATACATCTTGTATTACAAGGGAGCTTTCCAAAATTAAAAACAACATACAGGGAAAAATGTCATTCCTTTGAGCTTGTACTGAAATCTTAGACAACTTGTAATTAATATGCATGCACAATGACTTGTAACTTGGTGGGTAATATCACTGTCATGTGCCTTTATAAAACTTGGTAATTTTAATGCCATTTTTATTAATATGATTAATGCAAGCCAGTTTGTGTAGATGGGAAGGAACAGAAGCAAATCAAAGTTAGCAGTCGGCTTCATTTCAATTCAGGTTGGTAGGAATGTATACTGCTCCCTGGCCTGAGACATCAAATGGAAAGGGGGAAAAAAAGCCCTCAGAGAAATTGAACCATTACTTACAGAAGAGGATTGGAAGTTGTCATCCATTTAATGGAGCTTGTTCAACCATACTTTGGGACATAATCTTACCTTCTGCAAAATGCGAAGATAATGGATAAGAATTTCAAACAAATTTTAATAAAAAACATTATTTTGCAGGCTGTAAAGGAGTTTCAGATTGACAAACACCCTCCAATAGTGAGTTGGAAAATTAGAGGGGCAGTTAAATCCACACTGCCCTGATTCAGGCTCATGAGACTCACAAAGTATCTGCTGAAACGTGGGACTGCCATTTATGAGAAATCAAACTTTCTTCTATAATTTGAGACCCTGTTATAAATGAGCACGTGACCCTGCAACTCAAGCTCAAGAAAAGAGGCGGCAGAAGCCGCTGGCCTCCCTGGAAGCCAAGGCCGTAGCATCTCAGGTTAGAAGAGCTACACGCCCGAAGAACTGCTGCTACGTACGCACAGCCAGCCTTATACTTCAGGAAGAGTTTTATTTCAGGGTTTACGATACACATGCAGTAAGTCCTCTACGCTCAGGAGGATGTGTCCTTCGTGTCCTCCTGTGCACACACACAGAGCGGTGGACTGAACATGCGAGGGACCGAATTTTTCAGAGAAGCTCTGGGCAGGGTTGCGTATACACACAGAGCCTGGCCTGTGTAGATGTTGTCAACTCGGGAAGCTCCTTCAGAGATGGACACAGTTAGGCCCTTGTTTTATAGAGCACGGGCTTTCATCAAACAGAACTGAAGTCAACGGGAGAAATCACTGTCCATATATTCAACTAATTCTGAACTCTGATGGGAAAGTCTTTACAGAGAGAAAGCTGAAAGAGTGGAATTAAACCAGTGCTGAAGTGAGAGTCCACATGGGTGCAGGTGAGCATTAGAGATACTGCACCAGTACTGTGTAGGAACTAAGGCAGACAGGCAAGGTTTGGAAAGAACGTGCCTTTGGATAAGGTTAAGTGCACTGGACAGTCCATACTTTGGTGCCAAACCATCTTCAGAAGAGCTGTGCATCCACCTATCAGCCAGTTCCTGGACTTTTTTTTTTTGCTTGCTGTTTGTCCTTTTGTTAACAAAACCAACCACAAGCAGGAAGACTCTACTTTCCCCCTTCCTCTGCCTCCTACCTGTTTATCTTTTGCCTGATCTCCATCCTGGAAAGCCTCCCTCCAGCTAGTTTTGATAGAAAGTGAAGCAAAAAGAATCAGTCTTCCAGCAAAAACCTTTTTGCCTGTCATTAAATTCCCTTCAAAGCATCTCAGTGGCTATAAATCTCTCCCGCCAGCTTTATATATTTGCCATAATTTTATCCTTTATCTTCACTGCTGCTGCAATTCTACCTCCCTTCCATCTTCAGTCTGTTTTGTTTGATCCTTGTCTCCCATTTGTTTTTGATCTCATGGCCACAGATTTGGATAGTGATGTGACTTCCAATCTTCCTTTAAGCATGTGATTGGCACAAATAATTAAGACAAAAAGAGGAGGAAAGTATCCAAGTTCTTGCTTAACCTACACACTCTCAAAACAAGATCCCAGTTAGTGAGGATGCAGACAACATGAGCATTGTGTTGTCAGGAATGACGGCACTCAGGCTGCTTACAGCACCTTCCGCCGCAGACAGATAGAAACCGCAGCAGCTGCAGAATCAATCTTCCCGCAAAGCACAGTTAAAGCAAATTCTTCACTCCCAAGGCAGAGTCAAGATACCACCTCCCCCTGCAGGCAAACAACGGGCAAAAATATTTTTAAAAAGTAAATTAAAATAGTGCAAATATCCCACAAAAGAGGTGGCACACCATTAAACAAACTTTTCAAATAGCAGTGACCAGCTAGAATCCTCCCCTTTGAGTAACAACCAAGTTGACACAGAGTAGAAACTGGATCATTTCAAAGCACGCAAACATTCCACATTCCATTATAAAACTTAAGATTTGCTAAAAAGTGGATTAAAAAAAAAATTGTAGGAAAAAAACTAGAAAAAACCTGTTACTTTCACAGTCTATAAAATCAGTCCCTTCTCTTCAACATCATTTCTCTGCACTATTGCAACCTGCAAGCTCTTACAAATTTGAGCAGTTTTTCACATGTGTAGTTCAGTGGTCTCCTATTTAAAGGGAAACTACATGTTATTAATAGTCACTGTGGAGAAAATCATCAAGCCAAGTAGATGAGTTTCTATCATTTGTATCTTCTGACTCACTCCAAGGAAACAGCAAGCACCATAGCCTTCCTGGCTATCACGCCTCACTACATCCCACAGGACATGCTAATACCTGCATTTTCATTTTTTTAAAAAAAGAAACCCTCTCCTTTAATAACAAGGGGCCAAGATCACCAGCTTAAACCTGCTCCCAGAGATGGCATACCACAGTGTCCCTCTACCCATTTTCCTATGAACTTCCACGGTTCATACTGGGTAAGGGTAAGGTAAGCACAGGGTCTGATGCAAGGAATAGTATGGGAATTCTTGCCCAGCCAGCAATTGCACTTCCCTCAACTTCGTAGCCGCTCTTCAAGTAACAGGGAAATAGGATGTCTTAGGCTGATAAAAGCAGTCACATTGGTGTTGCCTCAAACAGCAGCCTTCATCTGGAGTCAACACCACATCAGTGGTGGCCTGACCTGTTGCAGTGGTACAGCCCAAACCCTCAGCAGCTATACCACTGCTCACATCTTACCACAAACCACAACATGCCTTCTTCCTGAGACTCCTCTAGAGTCTGTTTAACTTAATTTGAGAGACCCCACATGTTCACAAGCTGACACTCCTGCAACCAAGCCATTCCACTTATAGATTAGGAGTTACCACTCAGCATCACAGAGAACACTGAGAAGGTAACAGCACCATAGACGCATACAGGCAAGTAGGATTCCCCCACCAAACACTGAAAAAAGATACAGATGACTGACACATTTAAAAGCTTAAGGCTCTCAACATTGCATTGATATTTGACTGTCTAGACAAAAAATTACTGCACTTAAAGTAACACTTACAGAGCTGGCCAGGCAGCTAAAGGAAGCCGGGTTCTTCAGGATGGCACAAAACAGCTGAGGAACGGATAGCTAATGAACAGCTTGTAACGAGATGACAAATACTCACTGCAGAAGAGAGCAGGGGCAAGAAAGAAGCAACGCATTATTGTTGCTGAATGTTCCTAGGCAATGAAAATTGTAAAGGAGAGGGAAGATCACAGTGTGACATGTGGATCTTGAAGAGAGGGGCACAAGTTCCCCTCAGCTGAGGTACTTAAGCTGAACAGCCAGCAAAGGCGGGAATGCACAATTTCAAAATTTGCTGAGGAAAGTCTTAACAACAGAGGAATAGTTTCCTAATGAGCAATGAAAAGGGATGAGGAAAGTTTAGAGAATATATAAGAATACATAATATGAACAAAGAGAAAAATGTGAAGCATGAGACTGAAGAAGTTGAGGGAAGACAACTAGAACACCATGAGAAGAGAGCTGTAAGAGTGTAATTCAAAAATTTGTATATGCTTTTACTGAGAATGGAACTGGGAGAATGAAGGTTCTAAGAAAGATCCTAAATATTAATAAAGGTATGAAGAGTTCCCCTGCTGCCATATTTCAGGTGTCTGCAAATTAAATCTAATTGAATTTCACACATATATGCAAAGGTATCTCAACACTGTACAAAATTTTTTGTGGTTGAAATTCCCATGCAACCTTTCGCAGTTGTTGATGTAGAAGAAATGGTGCCCATCAAAATATTCATTTCCTTGTACTCCCCTACGTGTCTATTTTCTCAAAATTTCCCTTGTCTTATTCCTATTTTATACTACAATAGGATATGTATGTTTCTGCCTTCCATTAAGGACAAAATTATTGGTGGAGGACATGGCATTTTATTCTGTATTCTCCATTTGTCCAGCATCTAGTTCAATGGGGTCCTGTCTCACCACTGTAACAACAGTCTTTGTCCTGGATCAGATGAAGAGCAAGAATGATAGCAACATCTCTTTCATTTCTTTGTTTCCTCTAATCTCTCAAACATGAGAAAAAAAGCAAGTCAAACCCACTGCATTTAAGTGTCAACATCCTGACAGTTTCTTCCTGTCAACCTATTAAAGAAAAAAAAGAGAGAACAGTTAAGGGAGAAAGGAAACAAACTGTAGACGCCCACATGATGAGAAGCCCTGTCCCTTGGCCGACGTGACTTTTGTTTTCCCAGCACAGGGAGGCAAACACCATTACTTTTACCTACCCTTTGAACTTTTCATAACATCTCCGTCTGAACTCATGATGGTTCGACTCTTCCTTTAAACTGAACTAATAACATTTTTGTCTTTGCAAAATGACCCAAAATCACCAATAAGAAAGCTTGGAGAAACAATAAAACTGACCCTGTATTGCTTTGTTCCATCCATTGATCACAGTACTATTGTAGAAAGGGCAAATTTCTTATTCTCTAGACAGAATAAGGAAAAGGTGTTTTGTGGCTTCCAGTTTGCCTTCTCCAGCATGGTGTACAATGCCAACCTCCACTTTCAGAACCGCAAATAAATGATCTACACTTATGATGTGTATTTAAATTCCAATTAGCATACAATTAAAGTACAACTATGCTTCTCAAGAAATAATATGCTCTTAAAGCATAAACAAAAGATCAGCAAAATCACTGAGACTGTTTCTTAGAGACATAAACCATCTTCATATACTTCTTACTGCTTGCCACAGGGACACTGTTTTACATGCAAAGGATGCCTCCCTCTATACATGTGGGTTCTGGTATCACCATTCCTACAATATCTTTCAAAGCATTTTGAAAACCATGTGCACCAAATCTTGTGGAACCTGCCTCCCCCCAATTAATCTGATAGACCTTTCCTAAGTAAACCAGGTTGCCCCTTCCCAGTCAGGAACAAACACCTCAGAAACCATGGATTTTACTCAACAGAGTTTAAAGATTAAGATCTTCAAGGTAAAGGACTGAGAATAAATTGTCAAACCTCGACTCAGTGCTGCACAACCAACTATCCTGTCATTATCTTTACCTGGTATTTTTAGTTTGAGTCTCAAAGTCCAGTTTCTCTCTAAACTCAAAGGCAAGTTCTAGCAAGATTTCCTCCTCTCAGGATATGGCTTTGTAAAACGGATCTCTTGGCTTGAATAAGGCTCAATTCATTAATGAAAACGTAGACTACAAGGTGCCGAAGTCTTAAGGACTTCCCCCTTCTTTCTTATTCTCTAATCCAAGAAAGCCCACTGTCATTGAAGCTTCGAATTAGCTGACACGCAGCCCAGAGATCAGGCAAGCATTTCTAAGCTTATTGTAGGCTCTTTTTTCTGGGACTCTTCCCTCTTTCTACATGTTATTCAGCAGACATGCAAATGAAGTATTGTCCAGTTTGTTCCCGAGTTCCTTACACAGACGCAGGAGCAGTGCTCTCCCTTGCACATTTGTAAGCTGGCCTGGCTCACAAATTTCTGCAGTCTCCAGATGTGCTTGTGTGTTTAAACTGACTGAAACACAAATAAATTGCATTTCTTAAGCAACAGAACTCACACAGGCTTTACTAGTACCACCGAAAATAGCCTATCCTCTAGACTTCAGGGAGATGAGATATAATAGACAGGCATGGAACTAAAAAGAGGGCATCTCCCTCTCCTCTCTCTCCCTGCTTCTGCCTTCTACACACCGGAACCCCTAACCAAGGGCACCATTACAGAGCTTCTCTGGGATATGTATTTTTCAGTTGTGATACCAAAAGCAGCTACTGATTTTAGGTGCACACATAATTTTAGGTGCAGCAATTGAAAAGTCTTAAAAGATACTGGACGATCAGGAGGTCACTTTTGAAACGGGACCACCTGAAACTGAGGTATCCCAATTGCCCCCAAAATAATCGCATTATATTTGTGCAATAACAATTTTTCAGCATGCCTGATGGCTGTATGAGTTAATGCCAATGATGAGTATAAAGCATAATCACCGCATGATTGCTCTGTAGTTGGAAAATTATTTCCACCACTGCATTGAAAAGTGAAATCCAGATTTCAATGCTGGGAAAAAAAACCAACCTTCCATTTCAGAGAATAGCCTGTTGCAAGTACTGCATGCAGGAAGAATGAATGTGTAACCAGACTGTAGGCTGCTGGCACTCAATACAGGATAAAGTATAATCCTTAATACTGTGGGAATTATATGACTGGGTAAGGCTTAAACTGACATTCCTGTAACACACAATTGTAGCCCCAAATTAAATACACCCTGTTACTTACATGTATTAGGAGCCTTCCAAAGACTTAAGGGGAGGTCCTCTGCTGTAGTAAGGGGTCAACATTTTCTAGATTTAACAGGTTCTCCAAACTGGGCTCTGATACAAAACTGCTGAATGACAAATAAGGTTTTCTTTGCTTAGTCATTCATTTGCAAGATTTGGTGAACTTTCTCATTATCAATTTCAAACCCACTTATTTTTATGAACATTTTCTAATCTTAGATGTTAACTAAACATACTTTTGTTATAATATCAAGAACAAATAAAAGGACCATTCTTTCTCTTTGAAACTTGCTGTTAAAGCAGCACTAAATAGGATTATTAAGTCATATTATCTACCACCATTTGTGTTTTAGCTAATGATGATATTTGCATTTCTCATTTACTTCTGGTAAATAATGTTCACTGAATTAATGATTTTTCTTCCTCCTTTTGCTCTTAAGAGTATTTCCTTAATCTGTTTTCATTTTCTTCCTTTGCAGGTACCTCTGTCACATCCCTCTTTCCCGTTTCCTCTGATAAACCTTTTTACCCTGTTGTCACTGACTTGCCACCAAGAGATAGATAACAATGTCTTGTTCAAACACTGAAACTGTTGAGCAAGCATCAGTAAGTTGGCATAATTTCATAAACTATATAAAGAACAGAAGTTTTCTTACTTGTTGGTTAACCAGGGAGAAAAGAAAATAGCTGGAGAATACGTGGTGCTCTCAACGGTACTGTTCAACATATACCTTGAAAATACAAGTTGTGGGGGGTGAAAGAGTACCAGTATCTTCCTTTCTTTAAAGGCATGTGTGACAGCTTCCAAAAACTGAAAATTGATTGATAAAAGCTTTTCCATCATAAAAACCATTCTAGGGGAAAATAAATAAATAAAACCAACAAACCAATGCTTCTCCTAAAATCCCTTTTATGCCACAAACACATGCTACTAACAAATATGCCAACCAGTCCCCTTCCACTCTTCTCATACAGCCATCTTGACAGACTTTGCTACAGTTTTCAAAGGGAGAAGACCAGGCAGTCTCAAGAGGCATGGATATTACTGTAATGGAGAGAGCTCAAATACAATGATACAGTACAAATAATGTAAGGTCCCATAAGGGCAGATCACTGGAAAATAAATTTCAGCTCAACCAACCAACCCAGAAAATCAATCCACATTGCTAAGACAGTTTGTACATCAACGGCAGCCTCTGTGTATTAGCCGTTAGTCCACGCTGCTCTACCCATCAATAGCAAGGAATTAACCTTTGTCCTGTGCACCCCATCACAGGAACCTTGTGTACTTCACAAAGCAAATTATATCAACCACTAAATAAGCATGGAAATGACATGGGTTTCAGGACAGGTTGAATTTTCAGCGTTATGCTCGTGCCACCACGCGTGAATAAAGCAAGTTACGCAGCCACAAAAAGTGAAAAGCATACCCACAACATCTTTGAATGAAGCCACAGACAATTTTAACTTGGTCTCAGGCCCTTAGATATTATGTGATGTGGTTAAAAAGGGAACCAAGAGTCAATTTGATGGCAGATTCACAGCCTGCAGCGGTGCCCCAGTCAGCCATCATAAAAACAAAGCACAGATACAATTAAGACTCTGCCTCTTGGAGACTGTTTACTCAACACCACCAACACATCAAAGGAAAAGATGCCAATGCTTGAAGACAAATCTGTTTAACTGTGAGCCAGCTCTGTTTATTGACAACAGTCTTCTTGCTAGAACTAAATCTCAAAACAGATAGAAAAGCCTTGAAGGGCCGGGAAACCACCATGTTAAACCACTGACAAAAAAAAAAAATGTTGCTACGGGAACTGACTGAGCAGTCTGCCACACAGAATTTCAGAGCTGTGCCAGAGACCACAGCAAAGTGAGGGTGAAGAGTAGTATTGTGAGGTTAAACACTAAAATAAGGGGATTAACTATGGTGCAGGTCACCTAAGAATGGTACAAGGCAGCCACGTGATGCCCTTTCCATGCGATTATGCTGTGCCTCAAACATGGTAAGTTTTCCCCCACTTCAGGGCACCCTTGCACACTACAACTCAAATTCCCTCCTCCACCCACACTCTGAAACACTCAAACATTTTTCTAAGATGTCGGATTTTTTTTTTTCCCTTCGGCTTTTTGCTGTTTGCTCCAGACTTCTACCCATCTTCTCTCACTCGATTCACCTCACAGTTTCCTCTCACCATTTCCCCTTCACCCCTAGTCCCTTCCTCCTCTTT
>NW_010549529.1:0-44088 GCF_000687285.1 Phaethon lepturus | reverse complement strand
CTGCTGCCCCAAAATCATGGTTTTAACACACCACCTTCACCACCTCCTTGCTCACTTAGCTTGTACATTCTCAACCCTTGTCTCTCCACCTAGCTGCCTTGTCTCTGGAGGATCTCTTGCAGGTGGGTAGTCTACATTTGTGTGAGACCTAATATAAACAGTCCCATTTCTGTTAGATTTTGGGAAAGCGACAGTGCTTACCCCGAGGCAGCAGCATGCAAACCCAGGAACCCTCTATCTACAGTCATGTTCACAAATATTGGTTCACCTAAAGAGCTACAAAATTATCATCATCACAACCAACCTGTGGGCAAGGCTACCTAACAAATGAAGAATAAAGTTCTTTTGGGGACCACTGGTAGAATCATTCAGAAGTCGTGCTTTTACTTTTTCTGTGCGAGAATTTTCAAGCTACATGATACTTCTTTCTTTGACATCAAAGGTATAGAGTTAATCTTTTATCCCAGCCACTCATGATAATCAGTTACCTTTATCTCAAGTGACTTCCCAACTTCATTGACATGTCTTATAAAATTAACTCCTTCAACCTGCACCTCACTCAATACTAGAAGTAATCAAATATAATTGTGACTTTCCAAGCTACAGACCACACTCATGGGACAAACTTAACTCTCATATTAAGACACAAACCATCTCAAACACAAGGACTGTAATTAGGAGAAGATGTCTTTATTGTTTTCACATCTCAGAAGCAGAATAGGGATCTGCTGAAATAAGCAGTGGATTTCATCTCTGTCCCTGACAAACAAATAATGAAACACAAGAACATATTTCCAGGCCAAGAAAGGAGCAGGAAAAAAACCCAGTGATATTAACAAAGAAAACAGGCTTTCTCACAGAATTCTGAATCCATTTTGGATGACTGTGTTCACAGGGGCCATTCGGATATGGCACAGAGAATCTGTATAATGATTGAGACAGGGAAGACTAGCAGAATGCTTATGAAGGATTACAGAAAATACAGATGTGGTCCAAGCTGAGATGGGAAACCGTCAAATGTCTGTTGTTACTGAGATGGAGGATGTGCTGGTGGTTGATGCCGCTGTGAAGAGATTTGGGGTGGGAGGAAGAGACAAAAAACATCTTAGAGGGAGCAGATGAGGATGCAAAGTGATGCATCTGTTGCGGGACAAAAGCAGGGCTGAACTTGGCCCAAGCTGGGATGTATGACAACAGGATAACTCTAATTTCAGTCTCTAAGCGCAGATAATAAAGATACTACTGATAACAGCCATAATGAAAAGCCATAGGAAAAAAGAGAATAAAAATTTTGAAATAATGGTCCAAGAATTATATATGGATAATATTGAACTGGTAATGAATATGTAAACTTCAAGAGGAAACACCTGAAAGTCACATGTTCAAGCAAGATAGTAACTTCAGAAAATGCCAGCCACTACCCTGAGGTATTTCTCAACAGCTGAGGATGTAGACTCACTTACCTTTGGACAACATTTGAAATTCAGTGATATTCAAGCAGCAAATTAACAGAGGACAAGTTCTCCTTAGGGCACCTATTACCTTGTGTTCCAATGAAAACTAGGGACCATTTATTATTTTCACTGTCCTAATCATTACACATACACATAGAAGAAAGCTATCTATTTTGGAGTAAATATATGCACCTCCCCAGCTATCTAGAGACAAAAACTCGCCTTTTGAAACACGGATGACTATAGTAGCTTGATTATTCTGCAGATTCCATTCAGCTATCCAAAAGGAACAGATATTTTGCAGAGGTGAGTACTGTGGCCTAATTCTGAATTCCGCAGGCTGGCATCAGTTGGAATACTCTCTCCTCCATGCTTCACCAGACTAGCAGGTAGATATGCATGTAATATACACACCCTTCAAAAACCGAGATGATGAGCTTTAAAACAGAGGTGTTTACTTAAATGCTTATGAAGATTTTGGTTGTTTTGCTAGTATCAAAAAACATTCTGAGCAGAGTGCTACTTCCCACTTCCCTCTAAGATCCTGGCATCCTGTTCCAAAACACCATGTCCTTTAAAGAACTTCTTGGAGAAGGACACAGTAATTGAGACTGGAGTAGTCTTACCAAATACTCCTTCATTTGCACTAGACACCCAGGCAGTTCAAAACAGCTAAATCTTGTACGCCAGGAGAGAGGGGCTTGGATTTAGCCCCTAAATCTAAATCTTGGATTTAGAAGAGAACTATCATCTTCTATGGAGTTCTCTGCCCTTCTCCCATCTTGATGGCTCCCATGGCAGCTATTGCAATAAAAAAAAAAAAAAAGCTGACTTTTTTCATTATCGTAGTTAGACTTGGTGATTCCTTCACAGATCACGACAGATGCAAGCAGCTTCACAGTGTCAGAAGACCAGTATTCAATGGGTTTGTGCTTTTGTTTCTGGCAGGTCTAGGAAGCAAAAAGTTTTGTCATGGTTCATATTATTATGATGCCTTTGAATTCCTTATGATGTTCAGGAAGGTTATGGGATTTCACAAATCTAAGATTTTTTTTGTGATTTAAGATTAAGAGTTTTGGGTTTTAGGAATTATTTTGAATAAGAATTTTCCCTGATAGACATGAAATCATCTGCGGACAAACTGAATGTTCAGGTGCCAAAGTAACACACAGTGGTTTAAAATCTAAACTTTCATTTTCTTGATTGAGACTCATTGCAACTGATAAAGGGAGGCAGGTATCTTGTACAGAATTAATAACTTTGTCTACCAAACAAAAATTCCTGAAACATTCCTGGAGCACCCAGCTGCTAAAATTTGATTATAACACAACTGAAGTGACAGCTGGCTTTCACATCAGAAGAGTACAAATGAAAGAAACAGGCAACTATAGTACTACGGACAAGTACACCAAAGAGTTAACTTCCCCTACTTAGTAATATGACTAGTAACCTATATAATGGACAAGTATTTAACATAGACTGAAGAAAAGTACCATGAAAAACTCATCATTGAAGGTCTAATCCAACCTGTGGGGAATGGTGGTCTGCTTTAAATAGTAACAGCTGTATTATCATGCATAGTAGAGGGGTCAGATTTTCTAAACTTCTTTCAGAATGCTGGAATACAGTAACAAAAAAAAAGTTTTACACTCCTCAAGTATTTTTTACATTAAAAGTACAATACATGAGAATGTAAATGCACAAAATGTTAAAGAAATATCAATGTGACCTTACTGTAATTTTCTTCAGGAAAACAATCCTGTAAATCAATGTACAGTCAGACTACATGTTCACCACAATGGATTCTAAGTATTTAATGATTACCATCTTTCTGCCATACAACTATTACATGGACATTCTGAAATGACTGCCAATTTATAAATTTTTACCATTAAATTTTGAAATTTAGAAATTATGTATGGGGATATAAAGGAAATGCCTCAATGCAACGATTAACCTTATTTTAGAGCAAGGCCTCATTTTTGTGGCTTACAAAAAAATGGTTTCTAAGACCCCTACATAGGATTGTCTATGTTTCTAAAGCAGCATATGAAAAGTGGTAAAATTCAATAACAGAGACCACAGAGTCTTGAAAAATCACAGACCAACCCGACATTCTGTTAACATTAATTTTATAAAATACCTTACATGAACAGATAAAGAACTTGAGCTTACATAATAACCAAAATTTAAAAAGAATGTTGAATAAAATATAAATTAATTGAACACATCACTAAGTTTGCCACGTTAGACAAGTTTATAAAAGGCATTTTCAGATAAAATAGTTATTTGAAAGAAAATCCTTCAAAATGGAAACTACTGAAGTCCATTTTCAAGAAGTCATTCCTAAAAGCGCTAAATTCCAGGTCAACAGGTAGTACCTGAATTTGCTTAGAATACTGTGTTTATTTGATTCAAAATCTGTCAAGCTTTTAAGACACAAATTTAAATGCTTTCAGGTCAGAGTCATCAGTGCAAAGTAAAGTTTCAAGCTGAAAATGAGAGAAATGTAACAGAAGAAATGATCCTGGTACAAAACTTCCTAAATTCACATTATGGAAAAAACTGTGCCAGATGCACTCTTGAGATACGGAACATTAACAAATTTTACCAGTGGCCATTTTAGGGTTCCAGCCAAGCCATTAACATGGATAATCATATTAAATTAATTTATTTTATCACAATTCCAATTTTTTTCTACTCATAGTCTTTGGAAGAGATCCATGCTGCCGATGTCCACTTACTTTGCTCAAGTTCTGATTCAGCCAATTTGCTTAAACTGCAGTAATTTAGCTAAAGGTAGATAAAAGGTGAGGCCAGCAGACATTAGAATGATGGTTGAAAGCCTGCAATGACATTGAATCGGAAGAAATATGATAGCACATGTTTCTGAGTTTAACCAATTTCGTTTATTCAAGCACCCTCACTGAAGTCAGTCTTCCTTAAAGTTATATATGTGCATAACACACTGCCAGGCTCAAACCTTTAAGCCTTTCAAAGGTTAAAATATGTTCATAGAACTATGTATTTAGAGAACTAGACTGTAGCCAGATTAATTCATTTTAAGCCTATTAATTCCTGCATAGTAAATATCGACACTCCAGGCAAAGCAATTTTGCTGTGTTTGACTTGAAGACTATTTCAAACCTGTTTTGGTTAATAGTTTTAATGTTCCACTATTTAGAAGTGTAATTAACACACTCATTTAAAGATTAATGGAACTCTTCTCAAGTTACCACTCAAAATACTGCTCATCAAGCTTTTTTTAACACAAACTAAAAAAACAGAAGTGTCACTGTTGGTCACAACCAGAAAGGAAAAGGAAAAATTTAAAAGCCTTAATCTATCAGGCAGCAGTTCCAGCCTCTAATTGAAACATAAGGCTGTCATTTATACTAAGCTGCTGCATAAAAATGAGAAAATGAGTTTTCCATTACAATTCCAAATTTCAAAACTAAGTCTGCAGATTGTTTGCTCATCCTGGTAAAGTGTTCTTTTTTTCCACTGTCATCATTGCTATCCTGACAGTTATGCTAGAACCTCATTTAAGTAATTCCAGTACAACCACAGACTTTAATTTAATAGTGTGAATAATTTTGATTTATAGTCAGCTAAAATCCTAGAGGGATGTTGTAAACAAACCAAATGAACAAGAGGATTCATGACTACACAAAACTCTTCCCCAAAACAGAGGAAAGATACACTTACTTGAACTAAAAGAACAGAATATAAACTTCAACCAAAACTTTTTATAAGCTGTACTCAAGGAATGAACATTTAAAGGAAGTCACAAATGCCCTTTTCTAGGACATAAACTCAGAATCATTTGCTTAAATCAAAACAGAACAGCTCTTCCCTATACCCTGAATTCTCCTGATCATCTTTTATCACTGAAACAGATTAATGATATCCATACTATGCTTTGTGATGCTACAAAATAATTTATTTAATTAGTTTTAAGAGTAAGTTCTTTGATGAAATGATGGACTTTGAGATATCACAGTAATTTCTACTGGGTGTTTCCAGTTATTTTGAATCCTGCAATTCAGCCATTTGCTGTCTTTAAAAAAAAAAAAAACTTTTAAAACAAATGCATTGGCTGCTGAGATCTGATCCTGTAAGTGATCTGAGAGAAGGAGAACACTGACACCTGAAAGGGAACAACTGATATATACCTCACACCCAGCTTAGCACACTGTGAAAATTCTCATATACTGGTCACATCTCAAGATGTGAAAAATATTCTAACTACCACATGGTTTTATCTTTTTAATTCTAAGAAAAGGAAAGAAGATTTCAAAGTTTCATAAAAAACAATGAACAAAACAAACAAACCCAAAAACCAAAACCCAAGAAAGCAGCAATCTTAATAATTATTCAGGAAATATTTGGACTTAACTTTGAGTATACTAAGAACAGAGTTGTCTTCTCTCTCTTTTAAAATTGGGAAGATTTTTAATTTGGCTTGTATCAATTTGGGCTCAAAAATAAAATGTCAAAGCCTGGAGTATCACTAACCATGTAAAGCAAATATGTATTTCCAACTAAGCAGCTGGGAAGTGAGTGGATGAATTTGGGTATTAAACACATACTTGAGAATAATAAAGTGTACAGAGGAAGAGGTTACTCAAGAACTTTGCAAAAAATATTGCTACAGTAGCATTAGGAATTAACAGTGCATCAAAGATTTAACGTTTCCATGTTAATACAAACTGCTCCAAGCCATAATGGACCACAGGATAATCACTCAAAAAATTAACCGCATTCTACGTTACAGAAGCTAGAACTGGAATTTACCTGAATACCATTAATATGATTCAAAAAAGATTCCTTCTAGTCTGGCATGCCTCAGTTTACATAAGTCACAGAGAACTGGTGCCAGTAGTGTGTAATCAAAACACAGTTATTATCATGTGCATTTGGCTTTTTTTTACATGTCAGAACTCAGTATCACTGCTGCATGAAGTGTTATTTGTTGGTTGGGATTTTTTTTGTGGAAACTATATATAAAAGACCTTGAGGATTACAGGTCATAGAATTCATGTTAAACAGAAAGCTGCCCAACATTACTGTCAAAATACCTTTAAAAAGGCAGTTCATAGATAGAATAATGCATTTTACATTCAGATATTTCCTCTCTCAAAAGCAAAGGAATCTCAAAAGAAAAAAAAAAAAATCAGTAGTGAAGGCCACATACTTTTTGCATTTGATGAGCTGAAATGCAAAAAACAATTAAAGCATCTCGTAAGAGAAAAAAAACAAAACAAACACAGAATTTCTGGAAAGTGATGATTTAGTTGATGGGGTGGTCAGCATGGAAACTGTTGGGAATGCTACAGCAGAACTGACCACAAGTACAAAGGAATATGAACAGGAACATAGTACAGGTATCAACTAGAAAACTGTAACTTGCCAACTTGTAAACAAGAAAAAGCATTTCACAGATTAAAAGTTCTAGCGAAGTAAACTTCTTTAAATTATTTTGTCAGTTCAACCCTGATTTAAAAAAGTATGGCTAGCAAAAATACATAAGCCTCAGCATATTTGTAAGTCTTGATCAGAGCAGCCATGAGCCTTTGATAAACGGCTGGAAACAAACACCCTTCTACTAAGGATGAAAGAAAAATATTCCATTCTCTTCTTCCTCTCATTCCCCAATCCACATGTGTTTATGTAGAATTCACATGCTCCAAGAATATCTTGACACTGCTATAGATTGAGACGTGGGGAGACCGGTGGAGGAAAACAGACAAACTCTCTTAAAATACTACGGGCCACGTCAACATTATTCTGGGCAATTTCAAGTGCCCTCTTGACTTCTTCAAAGGAATAGCCCTCTCCCATAAGTTTTGCTATTTTTGCATCCACATTTTCCACGGAATTGTCTGAGCTGTATGCTTTCCTGTGGTGTATTTCTGGTGCAGTCCTCCGAGGAAGTGGTTTAGGGGGCCTGGCTGGTGCTTGTGAACCATCTGTTTCAAATAAAGGAGATAAGAATAATTATAAATTGGCTTAAAATATAGGAACGTCAAGCCTCATGAAACAGTTTAAAAAGTAAAATTCTAAAGAAACATGAAGACATATTTTAATTCATAGATAGATCTCATTTTAAAATTTGGTCAGAAGCAAAGAGCATCCAAAATGGACATAGTGTAGTGAAATACTATTATAATAATATGATAGGAACATGCAAGTTACAATCTGAATTATCCAAAGTTGGAAGAAAAAGAAAGTATGATGAAACAAAGATGGTGAAAATAGCCAGCCAAAATTTTAAAAGTTTGAGAACTTTTTCTTAGTCTGTTTAAAAAAAATAGAAGTTTGGTCACAATTTTGTTCAGGACCATAAACTGTGCAAAGAGGAATCCAGCCAAATACGCCTGAGGGAGAAAAATCCTTCACTTGTTGGTACATCTTGCAGATTCTGTTCAGTCAATTGCAGCTCATTTCACGCATAGCAGCTATGCACGAGTACAAAAAAACCCCCAGCTTCTTAAAAAAACCCTCTAGTCCAATTATTTTCAGTGGTGAGGACAGGATACAACCCTTCTTCTCCAGTGCCCCTTTGGAAATACCTCCTCTTTCCTTCTCTTCTATGGAAAGGTTAACCTTCACAGTTAATGTTGGTGCTAAGAATCATGATGTGCTGATGAAAAAAAAAAGCTAATATTCAAACTTGCTAATCTTCTCAGAGTCAAGAGTTTTGTGCTTAAGTAAACTTAGTACTTTACTTGAAACCTCTTCATCCTCACCGATTCCACAATAAGAAGCTTAAATACAAGCGGGCATAGAGCAGAAAACACTTTCAAGAGCAAAGTATTTAAAAAAAAAGGAAAGTCTTTAATCCTTCAAAAAGGGTTCTAAAAAGTTCCATCAACAGTGACTTTGATAGATAAATTGGAGGAATTTCTGGCTGTGATACTTTCTGTTTACTTACACTGACAGCAATGGCATTTTGCAGTGTTAACTACTTCAGAGGCAGTTTTTTAGTGATGAAAGAATGTTGTATTTCTAGTATTGCTGTTACAAGATGCTACCTTATCATAACACTGGATAAAAAGAACTGTAATTCAACTGAGTGCATTAAACACTTCAGATGAATGAAAATAGTTCACATTAGTGAACGTCTAACCACGGTGTATTTCTCTCTCAACTTAGTTTCCATGCATTCAGATGACAGTGTTGCTATAAATTTTAATTCCATTTCTTAATTCAGAGAAGATAAGCAAATCAGACTTTTAGCAAGATGGTGATATTTGTATAATAAATACATGACAGCAATTTGGTTAAAAATTTACAGTAAGGGCTAAGATTAATTTCGTCCTAATTTCATTGCCTACTTTCCTTGCAAATAGTTATAACACAACCTAGAGATAGTAAGGGCTACTTCATATTTATTATGATTTTTTTCTCTTTGAAGATTAAAAGAATTATATCAATGCTGAACATTCTAGTAAACACACCTGAAGCAGACCCAAATCTGCTATGAAGGTGTGGAAGATCCATGAAACATATTTGTTTGAGAAATTAACTATAGCTCAGAAAATGTGGTTAATAACTAAAAACAAAATAAGAAACAAGTTCAAATTTCTCATTTCACTTATTTTAAAAAACTCGAGAGCAACAGAATAATATTCTTTGTATTTAAAATAATGGTATACCATGTTAAAAACAATCAGTTTTCTTTCACAAACATTTAAAACTGTTTTAATATGCACATTTTATTATGGACTTCATTTCTATAGAGGATAAAACAAAATTAATTTGCAAACTTTATGTTTTCCCCTGTGCTTGAAGCACAGCAGAAATTCCTTATGCATAGATCAGATCCTTCTGTATGTGTGCTACATGAGATTTTTTTTTTTGCTCTACCCAGTCTAATACAGGCTTAAAACTGAAGTATAAAACTTTTATAAAACCTTCACTTTGCTGAAGCTTCCAAACAAACTTTCTTAAGCAATCACATCATTTAGAAAGGTCATTTTTAATTCTGTCAGCAGATCTGCAGCACAGGCATTTTATTCTCACTACAGTGACATCTCTCTATAGCACAGATACTTCAAGATCTTCAGCCTTCTCTAACTCAATTCCCATTATTATTTTCTTAAGCACTGACATCTCTTTCAATATCTTCAGATCCATATAAAATTCTAGCTGAAGCTGGTTATCACATTGGATCCTGAGCTTGAAGATACTAAGCCTAAGCTGCATGTCCATCTGGACATTGAGATAGAGGTATTTAAGCAGGACTTTCCTTCCCAACCTCCCATCCTCTCTGATGTTTCAGCCACCATGCATGTCTTACTAAAAATTCAAATAGATTTTCTAATTGTGTAATTCAATTAACAGTTTCTACAGCAAGAAATTTCCTCTATCACTCACGTTTCTGTAATTCAGCACTAGATTTAATCCTCAGGTAACGAGTTAGTATAAAGCCAGAGACAGGCACATTTAGTAAGTGTTTAAAAAGCGTGGAAAAAGATGAGAGATCTGTGGCACAGTGGGAGGATATTTGTAGTGATGCCAACTGTCTATTCCTCTCTGCTGTGAAATGGCCCTCTTCTTTTCTTCCCTTGCTGCTACTCCTGTATGTTCCATGGTCTTTCACTGACAGGCTGAGAAGCATCAGAGAACCAGGTGATGAAGGCTTGTTGTGCAAGGACCTCTGTGGAGCAATGGCAAGCAGCTATATCTAATCTAACTGGAGTACAGGAACAAAGCATACCCAGGGGATACCTATACTAAGGCACTGACAGGGAGAAAGTGAGAAAGAAGTAATTGCGCATATCAGTCCATCAAGCTTTTATGCCTTGTCTTCATATTTTGCATTACTACAACAGATTAGTTCCCTTAGGGTTAATTGAAATCCACCCTGAAATAATATGTGACACCCTCCTCCCATCATTTCCATGTAAAGGAATTTAAATTTGCATGCAAGAGCTTTAATAAGGCCAGATGAGTGAATAGGAAGCAGAAAAATATACTTAACCACCGATCTGAATCCATTTCTTACAGAATAGCTAAATTCAGTAAAATACAGCAGACATCTGTATTAGAGGCCTAATTTTCTTCTACTTTTCCCAAGTATCATTGGCTTTGCGTAGGTAAAATATGCTATTAGCAATATCTCCTTCTCTTGCTTTTATTGTAATAATTTTAAAAAGTTGTACTGAAGAACTTTGAAAAAACACGCCTTTGGGATACTTAGGTGCATAGTTGAGAACTATTTCTTAAGTGTTCAATACTAAATATGTTGCTGAATTAGAATAAATTTCTCATTACATGTTAATGATTCAGTTAAACATCATGACAGAAATCTTAAAAACAGTCAAACCGAAGCACAGAAGTTAAAGGACTGCCCATGCTACTCCAGGGAGCCCAGTGGCTAAATTATAATTAGATTTTAGCGTAAACTACATTTCTTTTCCAGCTAGTCCAAAGAATCACCAAACAAAAGGGCTAAAATAAAGCTTTTTTAAGTGAAGTGATTAGTTCACAATAAATGCAAAAACAAAAGTTCTGAATAGAGTTACATCTCTACATTGTCTTTTTAAATCATAGGTGAAGGTGAATCAGTTCATCCTGAAGCTCATCAATTCTGTTCTATGGAATTACTGCCACTGTAAAAACAACTTTCCAATTAAGATGATGACATGATCTATCACACAGTTTTCATTTAATTGAAATTAAATTGAATATTTTGCTGATGCTGATTTAGAACAATATTTGTAACAAATGTCCACACATGTGGGTGTTTTAGAAGATGGCTCTAAAGGAAACATACAGATAGAAAAGTATTTATTAAGTGACATCAGAATGTACCCAAGATCTTAAGTAGCAAACATCTTGCAGCAATTTAGGAAAATTAAAAATTGTTCTACCACAGAATTGCACAAAAACTCTGTAGCTTTAAAAGGTAGTTATATCACTGTCATAATTTGCATTATAAAAGAATTTAAAATGCCCTAAATAAATCAGGTTAACATTGTAAGACAAATAGATCCCTCAGTGTCACATATAAAACTTGCATTATAAAAAATTACAAATTAATATAATAATATTTAATTAATTTTTATATTAATTAATATAAAATATTTAAAAACGTATTAAAAAAGAGAAACACTGTTATATTCGTAGAGGTATCCTCCCAAAAGTGCTGGTATTTACCAAAGGCGTCATACTACTTCTCAGATATGCTATTCATTAAAAATTCTGTAGCGCTCCTCAGGCTTACTTAATTTCCCCCATACTCCCGTACTTTAAGTTGGAAAAATATATTCTTTCATTCCTATACCACAGCAGAGATGAACTACGTATTCCTAAGAAGGAGAGATATAATTACAATTTAAAAATGTATCATTTTTCCACTCGTGACTGTTGCAATTAAACACTGATGAACATTACAACTGGAAGACTGGAGAAATAAGTCCCTTCATCTCCTCCTGCATTAGAGTTTTCACACACAATTCGCTCTTATCTGGAGAATGAATAATGACTCAAAGCATCACTTGGCTCTTTCTTTGTGTGGTCTCCCCACACAGTAAAATGATGCAGGTGGGACAATCCTCCCCCTTCCACATATACCATACCATGCATATCTAACAAAAAGGAAATTTGTTTACGAATTGGTGAAACTACTTTGAAATACAGGTAATATTTTATTTTAGATTTTATATCTTATAATTATTTTAATTAATTAGAGTAGCTTCCCCTTAAATAGTATTCATGTTGTCTGAAAACCATAAGCAAAATTTCTATGGCAGAGGAATTGCTTCTGCTGGACCTGTTCCACTGCAAATGGAAGACTGAATTTTAATTGGTTTTGGTTCTTCTTGTTTTATTAAAAAAAAAATTCTTAGAATTTTAGACAAACATATTAACAAAAAGGATCAGTAAATAATAATACTTTAGAGAGTGAAGCTACTGGGTTTTTTTGTTTTTTAGAAGTAATGAAACTAAGATGGAAGCAAGATGCCCGTGGTCCCTGCAGGACTTCTATCTCTGGTGAGCGTTAAACATGGCAGAAAATTCTCTGCCTTTCTCAAACAATAAGGAACACTAGAACTCATAAAGGCATTCAGTTTTGCAGCTAGTGAAATTGATGCCATAATATCTACACTTACAGACAACAGGTAGCCACTTTATCTTTATTGCTGAACTTCAATCTCTGTTATCCTTTGATGATTTCGTATTTGTGTAAAGCAGTATTACCATTGCCATTTGTTGCCCAGAATGACAAAAACCTTATTGGACATTATGGGTGAAAGTTATTTGCTTCAGAAAGTTGTCATTTTCTACAAGAATAGTTGTACCTTACCTGAAGAGGGAGGAAGTTGATCATAGTCTTGAGATGTCCTATTTGTTTTGATGTTTTCTCCAGTTACTCTGCGAGCAGGTGGCAAAGGAACATGACCAGTTATTGGATCAAAATGGGGATCTGCAATAACAGAACAAAAAAGGTCTCTTAGAATAATTAGAATTATTATTTTGGGGAGGGCTGATGCATTAAACCTAGGCTTAAAATGGCCTCCCTTCAGACAGAGGAGCTATGAATCCAAACAGAGGTGTTCCCCCACAGCATGGGCATATGCACATATACTTCCAAATCCAGCACTTGCACAGTAGCCATGTAACTATGTCTTGAAGTGACAAAAACAAGAGCACAGCTCAAAGGTGGTCTATTGTGCACTGACCATGGCTCTTCTGTTTACATCCATGAGGTACCTTTCAATTACCCAACACTGCTAGGACTGTGGCTGGCAAAGCATGGAAGAGGCTGCTAAGCCTGAAGCAGCACAGTTAGAAACATCCCAGCTATTTAGTTTGGTTAGAGCTTGGTAACACTTCTATGCTTTGCAGTTCATAAAGACTGCAGGGCAGATTTCCCATTCACACAGTCCCAGCTATGGGTATATATTACAGGGACTGGTAAAGGCTGTGACTAGGCTTCTCTCTGCTGATTACAGGAACAGAATATAAAAGATGAGAGAAATATATAGTCCTGAAATACTGCATTCTCTTTTTTTTTTTTTTTTTTTTGGGGGCCATTGAGGATGCAGCTGAGCAAGTGTTAACATCATCCTGGACCTGGCTTCTGCTCTGGACTCATGGAAGTGTTTGTGTGTGAGTGCAACTTTTTGCTGCTGTTGATGATAACATTATTATTCTAATCTGACAGACTGATGGATAGCTGAGAAATCACCCCCAAGACTTGTATGGAAACCATCCATCAAAAACTCATCATAAATCATCTACAGCAGTTTATTTGACAAGATGCAAAGTGAGTAATATGGCTTAGAAATAACATATGAATAAAAAAGATCAATCCACAGAACCACATATGCCTAAGTAGATTTATGCACTTATAAGATTAATGAAAACTGCTGATTTTATTCACTATGCAACTATGAAGAACAATACATGGCTGTAAATATATTTTCCAGGTTTTTATTTAAAAGCTATTAAATGTTTTTTTAACACTATCAGGGATGTTTCTTAGATTATTTGGAAATAACACTTAGTAATTTAAAACCCTGCATGTTTCCGGGAACTGTGCACAGATCAACAGAGATTGTGTGCGTCTGTGTGTGAGGGCTTCTATTTTTCCTCTCCATTCCCATTAGAACTGAATGGTGCAGCAGTGTGTGTTTCTGCATCAGATGATACAATTGAGGCACCCATTCAGACTGGACTGAATAATAAAAACAGTCCATAAAAGGTCATTCCAGTTCAACCTACACTAGCTTGCTTTCATCCCACAGCTAGTATCACTCACAAAGGTCAGCCAAACACCCGACAACCTGCCAGGCTATTACAGAGTTGCATCATTCCTGTGATACTATCATCAAAACATTTCATTTATCCCTCTCCATGCAACTTCTAAGAAAAATAAATAGGAGGAGGAAGACATCTAACCACACCGCAAGGTAGATAATCACTGAAAATATTCCTGGGACAGATAAACTTAAGGCACCAACATCCTTTGGAAGCTTCCACAGAGACAAAAAAGTCAATTCACAGATACGCACTACAACTCACAAAAATCCTGTTGTAATCTGTACCATCAGCAGCAAACGTATTCAACTTAACCTGACAATCAAACACTTTTCAACTCAAAGACAAAATTCATAAATAGTGAACAGAGCTTTTATACCTTTTACAAGCAAAACACCAGACTGAAAAAGTGTCACAGTGATTCATGGGGAGAAATAGGTGAAAAATTGACTCATCAAAAAGGTTATGAACACAGTTTCCTGAATAGAGTTTTGCAGCAAAATTTTACAACAATTCTAACAAAGCATGATATTCTTTTCCCCAAGTTCCAACTTGAAAATAAAACCCATGAATTATGTTTTACTATAGAAAACAATGGAATTGACAAAAGGATACAGACTAGTATTACAGATTACAACAGAAAACTTGACACTTCATGAGTAACAACCCTTACTAGAAAAGTACAATCTACCAAAATGTCTAGCCTGGTATAGAAATATTGACCTTATTTCATTACTTTGTGATAATGAAAAGTGAAGTCTCTTTATATTCTGAGTTGTTGCATCTCCATCAGTAAAAAATAAGGTGTTTTTAGTATTTCGTATAATGAAGTATAGACAAAAGAGACTTCTGAAGTCTGATGACAACTTTATCACAGAACAGATAAGCTTCTGACGTAAAGGAAAATGAAATAAAATACATTGTTTCCTTTGTACTCCTACCAGAATGAAGGAACAGTTCATGTCCTGAAGGAGGTCGGCTTCCTGAGCTAGCAGGTTTTGTGTGCTCAATCATGCTGTGCCGAGCCGGTGGTGGCGGTGGTGGTAGTGAAGGGGGTGAGCTATCATACGCATCTTCGCCTGCATTTTAGAAAAGAATTATTAGATGAGCAAAACTTCATTAAGGACTGTAGAATAAAGAGTGTAGCTTAAAATTTATTTCTCTCTGGCTGCCGAGGCCTTTAATCCTACGGGTTCATCTAGCAGTTCGGTGACTCGGTAATGAAATTGTAAACCTGACTCTTACGCACAATCCTCTTTTTAGGTCATGCTCTGAATGACCTTTTGCAGTGCAGAGTTTCTTTCCTGGGATGGGGGAAGAAATTTCTTTCAGTGGCTCAATTGCAAAATATGTATTGTAACGAAAGCTCCACTGAATACCTCGTAGAATAACAGCTATGTTTCAGTGGCTAAGCAGAAATATTTATATTCAAACACCAATGCTGACTACATTGAATCTGCTACATTTATGCCAGTATTACCTTTATCTGCTGTTCTAAAGCTCTGACCCCAGATATAAAATGAATTTTCTAGGGCTTGGCAAAAGAATGTACCCCTTACACAAAGGTGGTGAAGACAGGACTGGGGTTACCAAGCAGTGTGATTTTCATGTATTTTTCTGCCTTCCATTCTATGTACTCTCGCAACTCAGGAACACTTCAGGGACCAGAGAGAGTATAGTGCAGGAACATGGCAAATGTTCAAAAGGCTTTATGGAACCAGAAAATTGGAAGATGACACATACACTACAGTCTAACAATCTTGCAGCTGCACTTATCAATGAAGGTGTGGGTGGTGGCCAAGCCCAGCCCCGGTATACATGCAGAGCTCACTAACTTTTGTGTAGGAGAACATAACAAAAATAAGGGTTGGAAAAGATAGCTTTTGGTGACTGTAGGCAGCAGTGAGTTTTGAAGTGGCCCTTGATAGTGGGAAAAAAACCCCAGAAATTAACTCATTAGTTTAATTTCATTTTCTTTGACTTTAAACACTACCTCTTCAGCATTCTTCTTTGTATTTGATAAAAGAAATGGAATTAAGCTACAGTAGGAAAAAGCCTCCACTCTGCATTAAATTGCAATGCTCAAATTCATATTAAAGGACAAAAAATTACAATTTATTTTAGGGAAAGCAGTTTTACTTTTCTTTATAGCTTGAATACAGCTTTAGTATGCCTTTTTGTCCATCTTGCATGAGAGCTTACAGACAGATACCAAGCACAGATCATTGACACAATTATTGACTTACAGCTGTAACATTTAGCCCATAGCTTGTTTGGTACTCTTAACATACTCAACATTGTTTGTTTTTCAATGAACATGGCATTCAGTCCATCTAGGCAATGTTAACCATTAAATATAATCAGCAAAAAGTCTGCAACCTAAAGGGGGCACCAGAAGATCATAATCGGAGGGTGTCCTGTTGAGCAAAGAGCTGTGTTTTGGGTTGTCTCTGGTAGGAGGTCGTGCAGGTGGCAAAGGTACCGGAACAGTAGGTGAGTCATAGACATCTCCTGAATGACACAATCACAAGAAGTGAATGTTTTCTCGCTGTACCCCTAGAACAGCACAGAGTAAATTTTCTTGCTAAATAGTGAAAAATAAAAACATACCTAACTCTGGATGTTTTGATTTCTTCATCTCAGAAGTATTGCTGTGTCCCCCATTCGTTACTCCAGCACACTGACCATTCTCACACACCCTGAAGACATACATTAAACAGGAAACAATCAACCACTTATCCAAGTATCAATTCCCAGAATGACCAGGTACCTTAGCTGGCAGTCCATTATGTGGAAACAAATGGAAGACAGTAAGTTGCAGCAATTTTAAACTTCACGGTTTTTATATTGAGAGCAGATACTGGTAAACTGTCAAGAAAACTCCTTTGAAGGATTATACTGCTTTCTTAGTGGGATACTGACACGGCTTAAATAACTTACTCAAGGCTGCAGTACAAGATCGAGGAAGAACTAACATTAAACATAGTCCTCACTTCAGAGGTCATTAGTTTATTCACACAGTTAAGTCACAGACTCAATCATTCTATTTTGCCTTCCCAGCTGTTGAATCTTCCCTAGCAGAAATATGGTACGGGAAATGTAAATTTTGGTAATCATCCATGCTGAAGTACACAGAAAAGTCATTAAACAAAATAAAACAAAACAACAAAAAAACCCCGAACAGAACACCACAACACACTACTAGCAATAACAAATATCAACTAAACTCTTAGCCAAACATAAAAAAAAAAAATTGAACTAGCTAAAGCAATTTTGCAGGTGCCTACTCATTTCTGTATCAAAAAGGTGAGTCTCACTGATACTTCTACCACAGTTTACTATTTTTTTAAATTGGAAGCATATTACACCCTCAAAATCAAACAACAGTATCAAATTAAATATGATCATCATCTAAACCAAACAGTACAAAGTTGCCTATAATCTTGCCTGTTGAAATACTGCAGGGAAAACACAGAATAAAAGCCTTTTCATAATATTAAATATTGTTTAAATAAATGCGAAAGAACTGGGAAATTACTCCTATCATTGGAACTGTGGACCCTGCATATTCAGAAAGAACAGAGAGTTTCTTTGGAAAAAGGCCACCATGCTAAACAATTCCAGCTTTAAAATAAAAATCCCAACCCACGATGAACCATTATTACTAAATACTGGCAAGTCTGCTAGAGTTATATACAGCTAAAATTTCAGATCTTGGGTTTTTACCAATAGTACGAACATGAATAAACCTATCAGCTTTGGCCATATGGAAAGGAGGGATGAATAAAGGTCTGGAATCATTTAAAATATATAAACAGGAAAGAGGAAGTGAAAATTGTGTTTGCAGTCCCAAGAGTTTTAACTAGGAGTAATGAAATCAATGTAAGAATAATTACAAGATTTTAAAAACAAAACAAAAAAATAATGGTAAGAGCTATTTTGTTATGAATTAATTTCCCCAGGGAAGTAGTAGAGGAAGTGGTGCTTCTAGCTTTGAAATTAGATTGGTTCAATTTCCCAAATGCAGTGGAGGCAACACTTCCTTTGACTCCTCAGCATATACACTACATAACTGAGAATACTTTCTACTTTGATTTGTATCTATTCTACATTTTCAATAATCTAACCAGCCACAGGCACTAACATAACTTAACATGACACCACTTCAGAAGTCTTCAGGTCATAATGAGCCCAGTTAAGTGATCAGTTTACAAACGATGCTGAAATACCTGTTTACATCAACAGTAAGCACCAGAAAAAACAGCAGCAAATGAGTACTAACAAGCAAGCCTTCTGTCCTTTACTTTTCCTTTTGGAAAAAAGCTTTATTAGGAAAAGTCAGTGAATGTAATGAAGTATCATTCTTCTAATAGCAGCCTAACTAGTAATGCTGAAATTCTTTCCCTCCATTTCTCACTGCTGAACTTGTCCCATACCTGGGAAGAGATGATCAGCTGTAACAAAAACCAGACAACTGATCTGCCAGAAAATAAGACTGTGAATATTTTTTTGCATTAATCTTGCAATATTTTTAGCATTGTCATATCTACCGGTAAAAGACCAAAAACTCTTAGAGGCACTACAAATTTGGAGGTAGGATGGAAGCATGACATAGTTCCTAAACTACAAAACATTCAGAAGAAATTTTGTATGCTCTTCAGTTGACTGAAAACTCTGAAGTACTATCCAAGAACTGAGGAAGCAACACTTAGGAAAGAGATAAGAGAAAGTGACACTGGGGGACACAACTGAAAGGTACTAAAAATCTATGACAATTAAAAAATAAAATAGTAAAAGTCTTTTGCTAAACAATACTAACAAATTAAGCTTTTGTTGACACTCTCTTCCCCCTGAGATTAAAAGAACACAACATCAACCAAAATCAATATTCTTTTTGAAAGCTTTACCCCAGCTTTCACATATAAGTAGTGACATTAGCTAAAAGGAGACATTTTAAGTATATGGAACATCATATATATTCATACACAAATATTCAGTAGGATTTTTTTTTTAAATGCTTAGTGAATGGTTTGTTTTGAGCTAAAATTCTTATCAGAATCTATAATAAGAGCTGTTGGTTATAATCATAGAGCAACCTAAATGGTAAACTGAGGTATTTCTAGCAAGTCCTGGATTAATGCCAAAACACCCACCATAAGCACAAGACCAAGTATACTAGCTAAAAAATAATCGAAAAATGAGAAGAAACTTTGAAATCAGCTTTCTATCTACAGCCTCTACTAATAATTCTAATGGCCTGGTGAAATCCTTGTACCAGACAATTGAAAACGCTCAACTCTTCTGCAAAAGAAGGATACTAGAAAATGAAAAGTTTCTAGTTTTCCAGCTGGTTATTTTCTCAAGAATCTTGCAGTGTGCATCTAGATACTAGCGTTTTAGTTCAGGTCAGGAGTATGATTTGAAACAAATCTGCACAAGTCATCCCCACTTAACAGCACGTCAGTTTACATTGCAGAGAGGTCTCAGAGCATGCAGACTCAAATTGCTTCTGGATGTTGTTAACTCAAAAGATGTTCTGCAAGAGCTCATCCAATGCGCTGCAATCACTGAAGAGTACTCCAGCCACAGGACCATGTTAGGGCTAGTCTGAATCAAAAAACTCCTAAAACATGCAGCGTGGATGTGAGGTCCTTGCCGTCAACAGTCCCTTCTACAGACCCACTCCTATAGCACCACACTACTTACTAACCTAGACACAGCCCTCAGAAGCTGCTAAAACAAGGTAATCTCTTCACATACTGCTCTTCTTGCTCTTCTGCTGCAGACTTCTTGTTTTAGAAAGGTTACATCCTGTATAACTCTAGTCATGCAAGCAACTCAGCCTTTATTAGTTGACTTTGCGTGGTACATAAAGACATTCCTATGCAGAACCACAACACAGTGATAAAAAAACCAGCATAGGTAAAAAGGATTAGAACCTTCAAATATTTTTTTTTTTGTTTCTTGCCATTTTTTTTCTTGGCCAACATTGAGAGTTTTAGTCTTTTGTTTTGTTTTGTTTTTTTAAATCTCATAGGATAGATAGGAATTTAAGTACTCAAGACCATGAAGCTCAGCCAACTGTGTAATATTCAAACCTAGTCAGTGAAGGTTGGATCAGCATTTCTAATACAGACAGAACTTTTAACCTGCATGCAAGAAGTGATCAGACTATGACCTTTTTCCCAGCTGGTCTAAATGTCAGATTCAAGGGGTCTAAAGATTGTAATTGGTTAATTTTGGGGTAAGAAACATGTCAAGCTTTATTGATGGTGAGTCCTTGACATCACATTCTGACAAAAAGAGGAAGAAATGGCAATAGGTCACTGCATTTTTTTAATAGCAGAAGAGTCTGAACTTTTTAGATCAATACTTCATTTTAATATCATAGGTTTTTGACCTACAAGACCAGTACAGAACTGGCCCTTCTCTTTCCCAAGACTTATTCTCTTAATTCCAAGACATTAAGATTTTTTAAATGAGTCAAAGACCAAGACTTTCACCAGGAATGACACAGCCTTCAGTTGCCATGTCCTTTGGCTCCAAATCTCCTTGCCATAATCCATTAATAACTCAGAACTGTGAAAGTTTGGAGATACTACATTAGAACACGTTTAAAGCAAAAAAGATGTATTTCATGTGAATTTAAAAAAAGGTTCTCTTCCTGAAAAGCACAAAGAAAACATACTATGAAACCTTTGGCTCAAAAAGCCAAAAAGACATAGTCCACACGGGACAAAAAGAGATGTACATACAGCTGCCAAGTCACATATTTTTCAGTACTGCATTGCTTCTTAAAATTAATTATATGAAATGTGAAAGTCTAAGATTTTCAAAGCTCACTTTGGGAATTTCAGTCACACAATTCTCTTAAAAATTAAATTTGCAAGAGTTGTGGGGGTTGAATCTTCTGGTCAGTTCTGAAACTTCAACCTAAGTGAAAAAAGGATCAATTGCAGAAATGGTATTCAAAAGCAAAACCACCCAGTTCTGACACAACAGAGATTCAATAAAGCAAACCTCACAGGTTTATGACTGTGGTCAAATGAAACAGAGGCATAAGTAATCCAAGCTTGAAAAGATAAGACATTTCAGAAGGCAGGCAAGCTTAACTATTATTATAAATGTTGAATCCAGTTAAACTTTGGAAAAAGCAGAGTTTTTTTTAAATCAGTTGCCTTCAAGGCTGCTAAATGACCTTACCGAGCAAGAGGTTTTATATTATGACTATGAGGTGGTTGTGAGCTCAGTATTACGGGATGTGAAGAAGGAACTTTGTATTCATCATCATCATCTGTGTGATCCCTTGATTTATCAGACACAGAATTTGCTGAAGGAACAGGGCACCTAAGAAGATGAGAAAAAGATCACTTTTGCTTTGACTGTTACATAATCGACCTCAGTATATTACAGAAAATACTGTTCTTTAGCTTCAACATCCTTAATACATATCTGGTACACATACGGTAACAAAAACACCATATCAGATTAAAACTTTTAAACTTCCTGGCTTTTTTGTCTCTGAGAATGCATTGAGAAAAGGACAGCTGACCTTTTAAGAGTTAAACAGCTACTTTAAGCAAGCACAACATAACAGAGAATTGCAAAGAATTAGAGTACTAAATAGGCACTTACAAGGCTTAACCTGTTGGCGCTTATCAAAAAGAACTAAACAAAAGTTAATTCAGGGCAAATAGTATTTAGCAGGGCTCAGTGAGGCAGTAGACATTCACCCTTTCAGTGAAGTCTTGTTCCTGCCATAACATTACCAAACTCCCAGAATTTGCCTGTATTTTAAATTATTTTTACTTCAAACAATAATTGCCTTTAATTATCCTCCCAGACAGTGATTTAAACCACTTCTTGAAAGCAAGGGAGGCCCAGGAAAGAGGTAGACCTTACAACCTCCATTTACAGGTAACAAGTTCCATCATGGAGCATATTGCTGGGTAAGAGATTTCTTTTAAAATTAAAACCTAACTCCTATCTAGTTTTCTGTTACATGAGTGTAAGCAAAATGATGGACAAAAATTTCAATTTAGTGAGCAGTATGGGGAAAGTAATTTTGTTAGATAATAACAAGTTCAGCATACCTTTTGGCCCTCATGAAATATAGCTAACTAGGTTATAGGTCTAGCAATTAACATCATCTACTCTTTTATACTTACAGCCCCTCCATTTATAGCAATTACTCCAATACATTAAGATAAATAAGAAACTCACAAAACATCTGAGATACAAAAGCTCCCATCAAGGACTTAATTTAACTTCAGCTTGATCATACATGAAAACCACAAACAGAAGTTTGCCACAAAAAAAGACAATAGCTGGAGGACCGCAAATAAAGATGTGCAATGCATCCACAGCCATTTTGATTTGTGGCTTGAAAGAATGGCTAATGGCCCCTGAGCTGAACTACATGCTACATTACAAGATACATCTACTTCATACATCATTTAGGGAAGTTCTTAAGGACTGTAAGGAAATATGAGAAGGGAGTGGATATACTTTCTCTTCCTGTGGTCTAATTAGTTTGATTTTATCGTAAGGGCAAGAGCTGAAATGACAGGCCAGGCCTATCTCATTTTTCTCAACACGAGAAGCACCTGAATCACACAGCACACTTCTTCACAAAGGAAAAACATGTGTCTCCCTATTTACTGTAGATGATGCCACATGACTTCACAACATTCAGATATTCCGTGAACAAAAATGAATAACTAACTACCATGAGTATTAGCCAGTCACTAAATGAAGAAATAAATGAAGGGAGAAACAAAAAGAACAGAGAAGGAAGGGGGCAGATGTGCTGCTTTTGTCTGAACAAAGTCTAGAGCTCCCTAGGTACTTCTAACATCTCAGACACTCTTTCCTTCAATCAGTAATATACTTTTCACTTCAGAAACAAGTTCATGAAAGATGGGAATCCAGCTTCTTTTGCAACGACATACTAGCCAAAGACAGGGGAAAGATGATTTACGCCACTGAACTGCAACCTCTTCAACCACCCTCTGTAGAGGGAGCAAAATTTCACACAGTAATGCAGCGTGAAATTCCTTTTTCCACCTTTGATTTCTTAGATGGACAAGATGTTTGTGTCACTCCTGTGTGGCCATTTAAAGAACAGAAGGTAAAAATGTACCAGGACAGTGGGAACTCCGTAGCATTCTTAGGTAGACAGTTGAAAGGCCTACAAAGAATAAATTTTCTCATTCCTATGGACCTGCAATCATTCTTACACGGCAATCCAGCATGTTCTGGAGATTTTTTTTTTTTTTAATATATATATGTGTGTGTGTGTGTGTGTGTGTGTGTCTCTAAGTATATATAAGCCTGTGTTTTTTGAAAATAATCACAAATTGAATTGCAGGCTTCTGCAGATAGCAATGTTTGAAGTATTAATATCTACACCAGAAATACCCAATATTGACCAAACCACGCTGGTAATATTGCTTGAAGCCCTCTTCAAAGGCTATTCCTGGGGAAAAAAAAACACCAAAAACCCCCTTCTCTGAAGGCCCTATCTGAAGCTGGTTATTTTGATTGCAGGAAATTTGATTCCTGGAATACTGTGAATTATGTTAATTTTTTTTAAGGAAGTCTACAGAGTAAAACTGAGAGCCTAATCACCACCTGAACTAAGTACAGCATTGTAATAGCTAGTCTTATCAGCTTCCTGACAGAAACAGTTCTCAGACAGGAAGCTGCAGGATTTACTTACTGACAATTTACAAACTAAATAAATTCAGTATACTCAAGGAATACATAAAAAGTTTTCCCTTCTTCACCATGCCCCTGCTTTTTTCCTCATTTATTCAGCAGACACAAGAACCTAACTTATGTTGTAACAAAGCTATACCTTATTCACAGGATATCAGTGTGTATACATATGCCAAAATCAATTTCCCAACATCATTGCACTGCTGAGAAATTGTTACTGGTTTGGAGCTATTATTAAAAACGTAAGTTCCAAGTCTCCTGCTTCTGAAGAGTGTGCAGCCTTAGACAAATCCTTCACACTAGGTAAAGTCTCTCCTTCCCTACCTTTAAAGTAAGGAAAATATTTTCCAGGTTGTAAATATTGCTATGTGACTAATATCTGAAAGGTGCTTTTTATTTGTAAAGCAGTAGAAGAGTTAGAGTACTAACATACAGCCAATATACTCTCCATCAGGGTCCTAAAATTGTCCTATATTTACATTATATTTTATTAATAATTCAGAATTAGTATTTTTTGAAAATCATATTGCTCTTCCAATTTCCTCCAGTTATAACAGTATTTGACTCCAAACATCTTTTGCATTGTTCTGCTAGAGGTCTACCCCATTTTCTCCATGATTATTGAATTATTATTACTTGATTATCAAGATCAAAGTGTTTTATTAAATCTCTATCATTCTAAGACTAACTCTATTGTTCTACACAAAACCACCTAGTAAGATAAAGAGACAAATACTTTATAGGTTTTTGTAACTAAACAAATGAACATTGTCATTGTAAGCAAAGACATGAAACACTTAGGCATCTGTTTATCAAGCTGGTGAAACTCTCTGTAATTAACAGTTTACAAAACTTCTTTACTCTTACATCTTTAGAAGAGGAATACAAAACTGATCAGTACATTGTATTTACATACTCTCTAGTTCCCCTTTCTGTTCCTTAAGTGGAAATACTTTAAAACTGAAAGTCAGAATTACATTCTGGTAAGTGATGACTTTGTGTTTTCTCATTTGTTGAACAGAAGGATAGATGTCAATCTCTCTTATACTATTGAGCACCAAGGGCCAAAGGCAAAATAGGAAAAGATGTGAGAATTCGTTTTTGTCGAGCCACTTATGTCCAGCTTAGTTGTAAACAGAACTCCAAGGAAACCAACATCTCACACTTATTTAAAAGTATTTCAAGGGAAGTTTCCCCTTCCATCATTTACTGGTAAACTGGTTCACAGAACTTAGGCAGGATAAACTTGCAGTCCATGTATTTCAGTCTGGATCAGGACTGTGCTTTTGAAATGAATCCCTTTAATCTCCCCATTTACCATGCTTTGATTTGCACCGAGGAGTGCATTAACTTGAATACTTTTCAGATTAAACTACAATACACGATATACTCCAAGTGTGCCCCTACTATGTTCCGATTGCTAAAGACTGTTCACATTCATGGGACAAGACTACAGCTAGTTGAACTGCTGCCCCGTAATGTGTACGGTACAGACATCAGGTCCTTACTATCAACTCTTCCGTCCTATGCAGAGTACTATTTGCTAGTGCAGACAAAACCTTTACTCTTCTAAGGCCTCAAGCAAACTGTTTCAGCAAAATAAGTGTTAAGTTATATGGGCCACATGATCAAGTCAACTGCCCCTGAGTGCTCTCTACCCTTAAAACTAAAGGGTACATGAAGCAGTTCACCTTCATTCATAGAGAAGGACACAATTTTCTATTTGTCACAGGGTAAGCCTGCAACGCGACAAGAATCACGACAGAACAGCTGATGCATCCAAACTCACTGGCCTGTCAAGCTATGAGCTAAGGGCACGTTGTGTCCTCCAGAAAGAACATCATCTCCGACATCTAGAACCTGCATGTTAGCAGCACCATGCCAAAGGCTGATTTCAAGGGAGGCAGAATTTCTAAGCCACAGTTGCCTTTAATGGAACTATGATTTCACCTTCAAAGTTTCTTAGCAAGACAGAAGGGATAGCAAGAGGAGAAATACCTTTAGGTGCTACTTTTCCCTCAACTACCTCAAAGCAAAAAGATATTCCTAATATATTTATAGAATACAAAAGGTATTGGAATTGGATGTCTCATTATATACTCAAAAATAGATGCGCTCTCACAGAAAATACCACGGTAGTATAAAGCACTTTCGAGACAAAGAGGCCGATTTTCTATTGACGTGGCAAAATGGGACCTTCTTACAGGAAGAAAACAAACACTATTTAACTTGAAAATTTCTAAGTTTGGGGGAAGAACGGTTCTGTATCTTTGACACAAAAGTTTTATTTATTTTTTCAAGACTAAAATATCAATTTGATCAAAGCTGCTAAAAATAAGCTGACATAATTGCAGCAGTCCAATAAAAGAGTAACTCTTTTAACGTGTAGGGTCAGCAACATAGCAGCTGAGTAGAAAATAAAAATTGGATGCTTGTAAGTCTAGCAGCTCATTATTATAGTACGGTTAATAATGATCAATTTAGTAAAAGGAAACTAAATAAATAAATCGGCACCATTTCCAGAAAAAAGACACTAGTGCTTTTATATTAATGTGATTTTATTTTCTTTACTAAAAGTCATATTTATAGTGTCTTATTCAGCAAAGACTGATCAAACAAGTTAAGTAGGGAAATTTTAGAATTGTGACATTTCAACTAATGGTCATTTTGCCTCCTCACTATTTAGACTAAGAGATTTCATTCATGGTCAATGTATCCTTCAGTCAAACCTGTGAAAGTACAGACTTATGATAATAACTACAAAAAATAAAATGCCTTGCAGCTTTATGAAAGAAACTAGCTCTCAAACCACAACTCCACAGAGATCAGAAAGTAGAAAAAAAATAAGAAACTTGCACTAGACTGACTGCAGTAGCACAGCTGTGGAAAGCAAGAGTATTTTGGATCAAGTCCAATTCAACGTATTTATGAGGGCTTACTGCAGCCAATTTAACAGGAGGAAAAATACACTGTAACAATATTCGCTCTGACATTTCAAATTAAATCATGCTAAATATTATTTAGGTTATCTTTTTGAAAGCTATTGTCATGGTTGGTAGAAATATTTAACCTATAAAACTTGCTATTTTTGAAGATTTTGAAGATTTCCCACCACCCAGTTTTTCCACTTACATATTGCCATGCACTATTACAGATTATTGGGTTTTTTTCTAGTGGTAACAAAAACTTAATTTGAAATAAATTTAAAATAGACATATTAGTGTTTCAAGAAACAACATACAACAATCAATTTTTAATTTTAACAGCCATTCCACGTGAAATTTTAGTAGTTGTTAATTAATTTGAACTTCTGAACCCTAAGTTATGTATCGATATTTTTACATTTTAAAATTCAAAATTTAAAACATGCTGTATATTTCTTTAAAGTACGAAAACAAACCAGAAGTAAAAGTTAATTTCCTCCTGAAAAGCTTATGGAATTTGGTTTTACCAAATTAAGACTTTCTTTTGGTTGGAATATGTCAGTTTTCTATTCAGAAGATTTCAGCTAATGAAGATGTTTCTTTTGACCAAGCTAAATTCACACAGCCTATTTTTGGATTGGCTTGACATGGATTTTGTGCCTGTTCACATTGGAAAGTTCACAAGATATTGTAGCAATGAACACTGTATGGTGTATGTATACATCATACTAGGCTACATTTGCAAAAATCCGAGTAAAAAATGGGATTTTCGTGAAGCAGAATGTTTTGATATTTCAACACCATGAAAAATAAAAATAAGAATCTCCCCTTCTTCAGAATTCAGTTTGCTTTGGAATATGAAAGTATTTAGTTTGTCTTTTGGATTTATTGTTTTCTCTTTCTGACTGACAGGCGGTGGAACATCCTAGGGTTTGCACTGTATCATGGAACTAGTCATCAATCCAAGGAGATCAATCTATAGAGGGGATTGATTACATGAGGTATCCAAATGGTACTACTGTGATATCCTACCTCAATCGGATTACATCACAACATTTAATTACAAAAATGTCTGGATAATGTTCTAAAATTTGCTTCTGAACTGAAAGTAAACATAGATTTCGACTACTTATAAGGAAGAAATGTACACAAAGGAAGAAATATCACAATGAGGGTGGTGAGACACTGGCACTGGTTGCCCAGAGAGGTGGTAGATGTCCCACCCCCAGAAACATTCCAGGTGAGGTTGGATGGGGCTCAGAGCAACCTGATCTCATTGAAGGTGTCCCTTCTCATTGCAGGGGGGTGGACTAGATGACCTTTAAAGGTCCCTTCCAACCCAAACTATTCTATGGTTCTATGGAGAGCTTCAATTCAGCAATTATTCCACCTGAACACATCTCTGAATGAAAGTCAATGCTCCACTGCACCTTTATTCTAGCGCTTAGGAAGAAAAAAACCCCAACATATTAATAATACGCTGAAATATATGTGTCTTTTATGTTACCACTAACTGAACAATGGAGTGAGTGCTGAAGATATGGCAAAATTACACACTAATGAGAAAATTCTCAGTATTAATATGTACCGACTGCCCAATTACTTTATTTGACAGCAAGAATCACAAGCAGTACATGGGAAAGAAACTGTAGGATAACATCAAACATTGCGATAAGCTCTGATTTCCTTAGAAAACCACAAAATATTGACAAATAGCTTTATAGCATTTCCAAGCTTTCTAATGTAAATATCTCTTGTTGGGCAGAAAATTTGTGTGATTCAGAGTCCAAAGACACTTGCTATGCACAGCAACGTCTTGGTACCAAATAAACAGCCATGTTACTGGAAGACGAGAATAGTCTACAACTTGAAATGACAAAATTTCCTAAACCATATTCTGGAACTCAGGGAGGCTGACTCCATTTAAAATGGGTATAAAATGTTTTTCTTTGTTTTTCAGCCACAGCAAAGAAAAGATACTGGTGTGAACCCTGGGTAAAGCTCCCTGCGTAGAAAGCCCAGAAAGCATGGCTAGATTGAGGGCAGAATGCACACATATCATGCTCTTTACCATTAGTACCTTCCCAGAATCTCTCATCTCCTGCGATGAATAGCTCTGACCACACTTCTGTAGTAATAGAAGCAAAACCCGTGTCTGCTCCCACAGCCAAATGCCTGTGAGCAAGATCTGCCATAATTTATTCTCTCTTCCTAGCAAAATGTAGTATGTTCAATTAACATTAGAACTGCTCCCACTTAGTCAATACAATTTATGTTTCCTTTGTAGAACCACATTAAAGTTAATGGAAAATGTATCACCAAGTTATATTCATTCATTTTACTTCTTTCTTTTTCCTGTTTTTCTTCTAGCACCAGAGAATTGGTGTATTATCTAACATTAACACATTTCTTTTACAAATAAAGTTAACTTACTTCATACTAGGGATGATGGAGGCAGCTGGAAGAGGTGGTGAAAGCCGTGGAGGGACATCATATTCTTCATTTATCAGATGGCCATTTGAAAAGACCTAAAAATCGCGAAAGTGTTACAATAGGTCCCTCTTCCTGTTTATCATCATTGATGTTCATCAACAAAATAGACCTTGAGAAGATAACGGGTAAAGGTTTTCCTAGTAGTTCATGCTATGGAGCTGTTATCTGAAGTCACTCTTTCATACCTGTTTCAGCTCACCCCATTTGGAGCTGCAGAACACGTTAGCTTAAAACTTCACCAAAAGAGGAAGTTCCACATCATGGTTACTAGATGGACTACTCAGTTACAGCTGAACTGCTTGGGGGGAAATTAAGATTTTGAGATTGCAAACCAATCAATGTGAGAGAGATAAGTACAGTGGGAAAACAACAGGTACAGCATGCTAAACATATTGACGTTTTTAAAACTCTGATACAGTGCCTGCCAGAATCCACCCCCTACCCACCACACTGTCTGATTCTTGGATTTTACCAATAGCAGAAAGATTTATATATGAATCGGGGATAAAAATTCATTAAATATTTCCCTTGTGAATGTGCACACAGCCTGAAACGGTAATTCAGAGTTGTCAGTTGCTCCATTTAACCAAATAGCATAGATCTGTAACCTGAAGATGACAGTTCAAACAGCATTTGTTTAAATACATATGTAACTTCTCCAGCCTACAATGCCACTTCTACACTGAGTGATTATTCTGATTTGAGAAGTATTCATTCCATCAGCTTCAATACTGCACCAGACCACAACTGGAATGCTATATGAAGACATAAACCCAGTATCCTTTTAAAATCAGATGAAAAGCTATAGCATTTTGAACAACAGCTTAGCTGTAAGTAAAATTTTGGTGTTTTGCCTCAATGCTGATAAAAGGACATTCTAATTATATATAACATCATGGACCTCTTAAGCACCTTTCATCATATCTGTCAATGTTCTTTACCAGTACTAATCGAATTTCAGTAACATACTTTCAAAATAACCAAAATATCCATATAAAAAAAAAATAAAATGGGGGTAGAAAGGTTAAATAACCTTTGTAACCTTGTAACCTTGTAATAATCTTTGTAACCTTGGGAAAGGCAAATAGAAAACCTGATGATTTCTAACTACCGTGACTTAACCACAAACCCATCCTTCTTAGCACAAGCTATTTAGTCTTCAAGGAGGGGGAAAAAAAAAAAAGAAAAGAGCAGCTTTGAGTTAATAACCTGTTTTATGAATAAATTAACTCAGCTGCTTTGATAAAACTGATTAGAGCAGAACTAGGAATTTTTTCTTAGGCCATCACCACTTCATCTCTTTTCAAACCTAGGCCCCCCCAACAGTACATATTCTTGCAAGCTGTCTGAAGCTGCCTAATGCCAGAACTACTCCCTCTACACTCTCCTCCCCAGATATCTTCAACTAACATACAGAAACAATCCTTCAATTTTTATTTTTTTGGCAGAAGAAACACCATAGTTATAGACATACAATACTATTCACTGCAATCAAGGACAGGAAAACATACTTCTCCTGTGGGTGACAAGTAGACGTCCCCACACTAAACCATGCAACCTTTCTGCCGATTGTCTAGCAAGTGACAACTCTGAACACCCTCAGCACTGAAAATGGATTATTGGACATTACACTGGACATTTGTACAAGAGAAGTCAAAAGCTGCCATGGACAAATTACAACAATGTACAACTCCAGCAGCTGGAGTTCTAATTTAAGTACAAAGGAGGAAAAATTTAGCTGAAGATATGTGTATTACTGTAAACAACTGACAAAGAAAAAGGGAGCTGTAGAATATTGATGATAATACTAAATCAAATAATGCAATACTGGGGTTGTGCCACTGAACACTTTCAAGGATACTGCCCATACAGCCAGTGGTAAAGATACCATAAATGATTCCACATTAGCTTGGCTTGGGATGTATTTGCTTCCTCTTTCTTAGGGTCAAGGCAGGTTAGAACTTCTCCTTTAGAACACAGTGAACATCATGACTAAGTTAATGCTCCTTTGAAAATGATGTTTTACTGATGAACAGCACAACTGACCTTTAGAGTATTTAGCTTTTTATGTTAATGCACACAATATATCTGACAATTTAAGTATATTTGTATACATCATCTGTACATATTGCATACTTTACAGATTGAAGGAGTTCCAAGTCCTCACCTCACCTATGACACAGGCAACTGGAATATCTACTATTCCATCAGCACCTGCATACACAATTTTGGCATAAGACACTTCCAAAGCGGACCTGAGATGCTGTATTACTATACTACAGCATATAGTGCTACATTATTATCATGCACCAACTGCATGAATAATTTGCTAAAAGAATATAGCAAATCTAGAATTTTCTCTCCAAGCCATTTTTTGAAGGTTTCGTGTCAAAATTGTAACTTAGACCCTCATGTACTGTTGCTTCACAAATTTACAGTATTTAACAAACCATTTATTTATGACCAGCTTATTATTAAGTACTTACAGGAAAGAACTGGAAACAGCAGATCAACACTAACCAATATAAACGTAACTTTGGCCAGCGCAAAACAATGCTGCAGTAGGTTATCAAATTAGGATTCAACATCTAGCTCATTTTATACCTTGGCACCTTCTGCAGGCAGCTCATGACGTCTATGTTTCCTCATAAATCCTGGATCAGAACTTAGACGGTTGTGCCTTCCATTTATGTTTGAAATTGCAGTCAGTCCTGGTTTGGGAGAAGTATCATTCCCTATTCGACATCCTGCTAACTGACTTGTCCCAAACACATCTCTGGGACACCAGCCTTCAAGGGGCATCGGCTGGTCTCTGGAAGGCACGCTTTCTGGATGATGCAGGTGTCTGCTTATCCTGTTGTCTGGTGGAATTGGAGGGGGTCTCTCTGGTGGGGGTGGTGGAGGATCACGCAAGGGAGGTGGTGGTGCTGGCAAAGGTTTGTCTTGTTTCCTCACCATACAAGGAGAAGACTAAATAACACAGAAAGTAAAACAAAAAGTTAGATATAGACGTGCATATTTCCCACATGATCAAGTATGGCTTGAGATATTTTCAAGGCAGCACGAGCGTACTTGCCAGTAGTTTAAATGTTAGTCTTGTCTTTGCATTCTGCAGACAACCTGGCCTCTCTTCAGCATGCCCCCATTTCTGCTGTTGCATGACTAACCCAAGGAAGGAGGTGGACGTGAGAAAAGAAAACTGAGGCAGATTTATCTGACCCGTAAATTTTTTTTCCAGAATCCTTTGCTTTGATACTTTGAATCACTTATTTAGCTGCTGAAATGAATTCTGAGGAATATTTAGAAAAAGCTGAAAACCAAGTTACCAGAAGAAAAAAACCAAACAACATATCCAAGTAGCTGTATAGCTTCTAAGAGCACAAATCTGGTAAAAACAGAACATTTTCATTAGGAGTGAGTTACTAACAGCATTTGACAAAATAACACTTGGGCCAGATCTATTATGAAATGTTTTTCTCTTACCACCAGCTACCGTAAGAAATACAAGGAAGATGATTTCCCTTGGAAGATGTAATTTTCATGGACTCTGGTAAGCCTGCATATTATTGTTACCACTTGAAGAGACGGAGGCCACAAAAGTTTTAAAGTAAGAATAGTATTTGCTCTCACTTCACAGGCTAGCCCACCACTAGTCTTCGAGCAGCACCTCAACATGTTACTTAAATTGAAAATAAGAGTTATTGTACTGACAGGTCTATTCAGATAAATAGGATAGTATATCAAATATAGCAATGTTTAATTCAGTTTCTACTTAAGAAAAATAGTTATTCTCACTGTCAAGGCAAGACTTTAATGGCTAGGTCCAAATTTTTTGCTATAGGTCATAGTTATAGTTTTTCATTGCAGAAACAAAGAAGAGTTTTTTGACTGAAGTAGTAGTCTTGGCAGTACTAAATTGTCTTTTTTTTTTAATATGAAATCTTTTAAGGTATGAAAAAAATCCCTTGTTGCTCCCATCTTATTTCCTTTTCATTCCTGCAAATTTTTTTTTTCCCCCTCCAGGAAAAGTTTCAAGGAAAAAACCTCGCATTTTCAAAATAATGTCACCAAAAATTTAAAGCAATATTAATGCTATTTCTGAATTTCTGTTTTTTATGAGACATGAACTTTGTAAAAATACGCTGCTGTAAAATTTATTTTTAATCAATGTGCCAAATATATTATAAGTTCCTTTGTACAATACAAAAAGTGATGAAAGAAGCTTAAAGAAACTATTCAAATATCTGTTTTTTTCTCTGAATTATAAACCGCTAGAATCTTAATAAGAGGTTGATTTTTTCAAGCTTGAAGTAAAAACGTAACAAAATAAATAGGGTACTTCATACTGGATTATGAACACACAGGTTTCAAGTCATGTTTTGAACTTGAATTCATCATCTAAAAATCAAAAGGCAGATCTAATTCCCCCTCTCTATACAGCAATCACAACAAAATGATCAACTCATAATAGAGAGCAACAAACACAGTCTTTGTTCCCATTCATGCTTATCCACTCAAAAAATCATTAACTCTTTAGTATCATTAGTTTTACATAACACAGCATACAGTTTATTAGCTATAGAGTCATTATTATTTCCCTTGAAACTTGAATCCTAATATATGCCACTTAAGGTTTTGAAAGTAGAGTATCTGCACATATTTTTCTTGTAAGTATACTGTGAAATTGAGCATTCATCATCATCAGACCACAACATATAATTTAAATGAGATAATGACCTTAAAATCTGTTTTGAGGAAACTTTCATTTCTGTTTACTTTCCTGAATTGAGGTTTATTACAGAATTAACCCATTACAGCAATGTCTTTAAAATTCTGACCATAACCCAGTGCAATGCAATCATCAAACAGAGGTCACATTTGACGAACATAAGGTATTATGCAAAAGGACAGGCACTCCTCAAAGGGAGAATCATAGAATAGTTTGGGTTGGAAGGGACCTTCAAAGGTCATCTAGCCCAAACCCCCTGCAATGAGCAGGGACATCTTCAACTAGATCAAGTTGCCTAGAGCCCTGTCCAACCCGACCTTGACAGATAAGAGGTGTAATCAACATGTATCTAATCTGTAGTTTTGCTAAACTACAAGGAATTAAAGTTCTTTTGGACAGAGCAAACTCCTGAGAAAGAAAATACATATGGAAAATTTCATAATAGTCTATCTTCCAAAACAAAAAAGCGAGCTCACCTTGAAAACAACCAAATACAATTCTTCAATATTCACGTATAAGTAAGATTTACCTTTGGTGATCCAGTTGGGCTAGCACATGGTGACCGTGCTACTCCCTTCTGAATAAGATCCAGACGAGGAGGTACAGGTGGCAGACTAAGATGTGGGATTTGCAGGGGGTCTGGAAGTGGTTTTCTTCTTTGTGCAAGAGGAGAAGATCCCGGGGAAGTCACTGGAGAATTCTGCCTCTCATTGCACTTCAAGACAGGGGAAAAAAAATTATTAGTATTTACCTGATGACCAAGTATACAATTTCCATTCAATAACTAAAACATTTGATACTTGTCAGGTACTTACTAATAGTCATTTATCATAATGGATACTCTGCTACTCTTAATTAATAGACAGTATAGGTGCTCAGCTTACGGTTACTGAAAAAGAAGTCAACAAGTCATTCTACCACAAAACTAAGATACATGTCAACTTGTGATGAAAATAAAAGAATATATATGCCAGTAATTTGCTTTAAAAACAATCATTGCTATACAAAAGGAAACAATCACAAACATAGAGATCCTACTGTAGTAGTGCTACTCTTGATGACCTTTTTATTCATAGAGAGTACTCATCTAAAATTCTATACAAGACTGCTAAAAGCCAGATGTCTATGATATTGTCTGTTAACTACAGCCCACTTTCAAATCATACTTCCATAGAAAATGTAATGTATGTGTCTTCCGAAAACTTATGAATCAAAATCATCAGCCATCCAGTAGGCAAAGCACTTATTTCTTTCCTCATTTGCTGATTTACAAAAAACATTTTAGGACAATTCAATTTACCATTTTAGTAAATATTAAACTAGTGACACACACACATGCTTAACATCCCCCCAAGTGATGAATCATGATTTTTTTTTTCTTGATTTGTCCTTTCAAGTTCATCAGACCAAAGATTTCAATTCTCAATACAAGCTCCATGCATTTTTGCAACTAGTTCCTAAATCTCATTTGGCCAAGTTTTAACAAAGACAGTTTAGTTGTTTGCATGTATCAGCTAAGGTTACTTCTGTGAACCCACTGTATTTGTATCAGTGTACTGTAAGCAAACCTGGATGTTTATGCTGTTCTGTGCTTTCCCTGACAGTAAACACGAGTAGCTGCAAGACATTCACACCAAGCATCAGCCTCAGGCCATTTGTGCACTGAGGCATCCAAGTATTCTTGCTATATAACTTGCCTATAGAGGCTAACAATCTGCTATCTTCTTAGAGGAAAGCATATAAAATTGCGCACAAAAACGCACCCACCTCAAAGCTAAATCACGTTGATGAAAACCTTTCTCCTCTTTTCATAAGCTTTTTCTCACCAATGCTATACATCCCATAGTAATGACAGGGATGGGACTAGGAAATTCTTTAACAAGCTAAACAAGTAAACAGCATTGCCTTTCTTTACATATAGTGACTATGTCAAGAAATTTGAAAACTTCATAAATTCAGAAGGAGATCCAGGAAAAGACTCTAATGTATACTCACTCCTTGCCCTGTGTACTACAGTTTAGTTTAATATTCTGTCCTATACAATTGGGATAGCTACCAGATTTCCTTTTGAAACAGGAGCTACCACAGTATTACTGGATAACACTGCAAGAAAAAATGAGACAGAGGAGTGAGGAGGTGTTGAAGACCTAGAAGGCTGAGGTTCAGTTCCATTGCTAGAATGACATTATTTTTGGCGATATGTAGGGTCTTACCATTTGGCCTACATGTGTAACTTCAGTGTCATAGCTACACATTCAATTTCAAGAGATTTGAGCAACTCAAGATTTTTGCTCTTCATGGCTACCAGAAGCTTCCCAGTTTCTCCTTTCTATAAAGAAGTGGCCAAAACGTTCATAGTAAATAGCCTGACCATAGTCCTTAAATTTTCTTTGTTTCCTTTAATTGGTCAATGTCCCTGACCTTGACTGGAAGTCCATCCGGATAAACACATGAATGATTGCGAGGTGCTTAGCCTCTCTGAACATTACGGCAAGTTGAATAACTAAGCTACATATATATCTCGCAAGCATGCCTGAGCAACCATAATTCTAAAATAACTATACAATGAATGTCAATTAATTTTCCTTAACAGAAAGCATTTACCAGTTAAATAGCATAATAAACACTTTGTATCATTTAATAGCATTAGTTTTCAAAGTTTAGCTACAACTCCACCAAGCATTCCTAAAAGCCAAGAGCAATGTAATGTAATAGAGTTAATGCTTTGTCTTCAGCATCAGACAGAAAATGAATTTAATTCCCAAATTATTTGAAATAGAACCAAATAAGGAGGTGTCTAACCTCCAAAAAGATACAATTATTTAAAATAAATGAAAGGGTTGTAGTAAGTCCCTACATTTTAGGTGTTGCCCAACACACTGTGTCTCAGTCAGCAGGGAATTGCTCCAGAAGATCCAAGAAACAATCCTCTCTCTATATATAATAGGAGTTGGAAACAAAGAATAAGAAAAATAGGAAATACTGAAAACAGAGTACTGGACTGGAAACATTTGTTTGGAATTTAAGGTGTTCATTAATCACATTAATTAACTTGACTTCCTGATGAGGGTAACCTGACAGAGCCTCAAATGTTGCACTGTGTGCCGTTATGTGAATCCACAGCTAAATGAACAACACTGTAGTGACAGCATTTTAAGAATATCCATCACTGTTTCTCTACGACAACTTTCTCTTACACAGTTCTGCTCTAAAAGAATCACTAGGCAAAATTATACACTCTTCCCTCAGTAAGTCCACTGGTCTCATCCATGTGAGAGTTCTTTTCTCCAGCTCTAACAGTCCAGCTCCAGCAGGGACAGAAATCATGGAAATATTAATATTTAAAACCCACTGGGGACTGATGTTATTTTCAGATTTATGGAACTAAGTGCCTGAAAGACACACCTAATATGTAGTAAGCGGTAACAGAAACTAGAACAATGTAAAAATTTATTAAAAAATTCAAGATTCTTAGACCCTAACATGGTTTTAATCCCATTGAAAGAGGTAAATTTATGTGATAAAATTCTGGTTCCATATATATTTGGTATTTAGCTCTCTCTACCCACCATATTCCATGAATGGTAAATCACAACTGCAAAAATTGAAGTTTTTTTCCAACGTCTTAAGTGTGTGAAAAAATTTCAATTTAAGCTTACACCAATGTCTTGTGTCAATATAGCAAAATAATCTTTCAGTCCCTTGAACTACTATTGCCTACAGCCACAATGCTATCAGAGCTTGCTGTGGCCCCAGCGATTTCAAAAAGAGAACTGATGATGGCCCACAGGTTAAAGAATAACTTCTGAGGCACAAGGGAGGGGAAAAGAAGAAAAAAAAAAAAGGAAAAAAAAAAAGAAAACAGCTGATAGCAAAAGGTGTTTCTCTCCCCTGCAAGGAAGCTTAATCCATGTCACCTTTTGGTGCTGAAGTAAGAGAGAATGCTTTGCTGGGAGAAACTAAAAATTATGATTGCCTGTTTAGATCTACTGAAATTAAAAATAAAACAAACAAAACTTTTCTTCAGCATTCAGTATCAGATTTCCATCATATTACCATTATAAAATATTTCTCCTGTCCACCCCCATCCAACATGTCTAGCTGCATCATTTGATGTTTGTTGACACCTAGGCCAGTAAGATAGCTGCACTTCATGTGGATGCCAGGGCATTAACAGATGTACATAATACCTACTCTTTCTGGCAGACTCCCTAAGGACAGAGAGATTTAAAATTTCTCTGTTTGTCACCTACTGGGGATTTCTGTGTATTTTCTATTCTCTAGAAATAAAGCAGCAATGAGAGCAGCACAGTGACAAAAAGATAAAACAATCAAGCGATTAAGACACAAACTAATGCAAATGAACTGGCAGTGACACAAGACAGATCTTCAGTGTACAAAGGGGCTCTGCTGCAACACACACAGACCTGTGCAATAAAGATGCAATTAAGGAAAAGAACACAGACTCCTTTGTAACAACATGGACTGCATCTGGTTGGCATGACTGCTGCCAAGGGAAAAAGCAGCTGTGACTTACCTTGCAATTGTACTGCCAAGCAGACCACACTTGTGTTACTTAATCAGATGTATTTATTATTGGGATATACTGGTATCTGTTTGCTCCTAGTGGTTGTGAATTCAAGAAGCAAGGCTGCTTCTGTCATTGATTACAATTTCTAGTGAAGGTTTTTCTGATGGAAATATTAGCAGTCGGGCTATTGAATCTAGAGTTTTAGCTTCGAACACCTTCCTGCCAGATGGGCACATACGAAAAGCATACTCAACACAAATCCTAACAAGTGACTGACTGAGGAATATTATCCTCATTGTTAATGCCCTGCTGCAGCAAACTCAGTAATTTATAAATTGCATAATGAGACATCCAAGGAGGTCCAAGCAGACCTATACCAGAAGTGGACTTTTCATTTCCAAGTAGTTTCCTGAAGTTTGTTCATTTATAGTCACAGTAACTCACATATTTGTGTTATTTCTTGTTAGGATAAGTTGTGACCTAGACAGATTAGTATAGTCTGGACTTAAATATTTGCATGAGGGTATAAAGTTACATCACTTAACACTGATGGCTCTAAACCTGTCTATGTAAAAACTGTTTGTTCTTTATTTGATCTTTTCTTTGCTGATCCAAGAAAATGAATGTGAAGGAGAAGGTGTTAAAGCTGTGAGAGTCAGCACCACACTGCCCAAGAGAATCAGTAAAATACATTTTAACTAATTATGCCTCTTTCAAATACTAATAAATTCAGCATTTATATGATGAAATTAAAAACATTATTACTATGTAATACATGGCTTTTTTCATTACCAGAAAAAAGTCAATTTAATAATATGGAAATGAGGGGGAGGGGTCAAAGCCATAGCCTCCGCCCACATTTTGACAACCAAGGTCTTTTGTCATGGTTTGTTAAGTTTGACGTAACTCATCTGCTGGAAGAAGCCTGTCATAACAAACAGTGGCTTTTAGCTTTGACAATTTCCTGTAACTGTTCTAAAGTAACAGTGTGAATCAACGTCAGGTTTTGGTGCATTCACACAGCTAGAAATTAACTCCAGAGAAGAGGGTAACTCCTCAGACAACTTCATCTAGTTCTAGAAGAAAGTGTTTTTAGAGAATGTTAATTCACTTTAAGCTATTGAAAACCTCATAATCTCCTATACCTAGGGCCTTCCTCTATGTTTTCATGTAGTATTATTTGGATCAAACAATTATCTTAGCACTTATTAATTCAAAATTATTTGCTCTTAACAAGAACTACTGCACTAGGCATTTTCCTCATTTTCTTTCTTTCTTTCTTTAAGAAGTGTATCAAGTTATGTCTTGTACAAGGTAAAGTGACAGATAGCTCAATTCATCGGGACGATGGAATATTAAACATTATGGAGTAACAAACACAGTCTACTAGAGACTCAAATGCTCTCTTTAAAAATGAAAAAAAAAAAAAAAAATATTCAATATTTACCTGAGCCTGTAATCTGCACTTTTTTTTAACATGCATTTCATAGTGTCGTGCTTAGCTAGCACAAACAGTATAGAGCTGAGAAAAAGAACACTTCAGGCAATAACTGCATTAGCTAAAATCTCACACCACAGGGCTGGAAGTTTCTCAGCAACGAGATAATTAAGAGAGGTTTGGGCACCACTCTTCATCTATCTTTCATAAAGAAATATCTGAAGACAATTTGGAAATTAAAAAAATAAGCTGCTTGATGAGGCAGATAAACAGACTAATTTCAGTGGATTTCTCTAAAGCCTATTACAGCTGATCTGCTGCTGCTGACTCATACACAACACCTAGCAAGAATGATTCATTTTTCTTCAGGTGTATCCATTTACTCATTCCATTAAAGAATGAGTAAGTAGCTTTGTGATTATTCTTTTCCTTAGAGCAATTTCAAGTCTGAGGTCCCTCGGGGCCTTAATTCAGATATCTTTTGCAGTTTATGAGTATGCTTCAGAGATAAAGTGATAAACTACAGAACTGGTATTTTTCTGATATCCAACTTATATTCATAATTCATACAAGTACAGAAGGTGATAGAAAAATTGTGTCTTCTTTACACCTTAATGAGAATTCCAGGAAGTGTTTTTCTGCTTTTCATTTTGTCAAGAAGAGCCCACTTAAAAACCCATACAGGCCCCTTAATCAGTGATAAACCTAACTGTGTGTGCTTCTAAAATGAACTTAACTGCAACTATTCTTTGCATTATGTATATTACTGTATTATATAAATGTTCAAGTACAAGTCTCAAAGATAGTGAAAACTGCTAGTAACAGCTTGGAAACATTTCACGAGTGCCCCTCCTAAAAGGCTTCCAGGACAATAAGGACTGATTTGAGTATTTCCACAACACCTCATAAAGCCCGACAGTCACTTTCATCAGGACTTTATATCCCTGTAACTCTCCTCCTCTAGCAAGTTTAACATCCCAGCTCATTACTAGCCAGATATGCCACAAGAAGATTTTCTCAGTAATACCAGATGGTCTAGACAGGTGATATGAGACAAAATCAGCCCATTTGATTTTCAAGGATTAACAGCTTTATGTTGAGAAAGCATATGACAATCCTTGTAATAAAGTAAGAATTGAAAAATTTGTCCATTGGGATTACAAAGTAACAACAGTACTAGCAGGTTGTCTGCAAGAACTAAAACATTGTCTTTTATTATGTAACTTCTATTGTTTCAACAAATCAAATTACTACAACACAGCCGTTATGCAGTACCATGTTCATATTAACAGCATTAACACAAAACAAAAGGAAAGTCAAAGAGTAAAATCCTACATAATGTCATAGAGGGGAAAAAAATAATTTCTTCTAGCAAGGTCTGGAAAAAAACCACTGTTTAGCAGGAAAAATAAATGATTAGAAGAAATAGACAAAACTGATGAAGGCATTAGTAACAAAAAGTATATATAAGTACTGACATATTCCACACAGGTGGTGTGGTTAAGCACATCACTGTACAACCATTGGTAACAGTTTTAAGATGAAAACAGCAGCTGAAAATCACCCGATAATTCAACATTTTCAAGTCAGGATAACAGAGTGGAAAATGCTGTTCCTAAACTTCAGGGATAATTAGTCGGTTTCTTCAGCTGAACAATGAAATTAATGACATAAAACCAGCAAGCACCAAAGCACTCAAGCACTTGGGGCATACTGGAAATAAGCTTTACTATAAGAAAGCCTATGGGTCCTGCTTTTGATAAAAGCATAATGCATTTTTGCCTTATCATGGAAGTGATAGTGTTATAAAAGCCCATCAATTCAAGGCTATCTCACAGAGGTCAGGCTGCAGACTGCAATTTAAGTCCAGGCAGGAATGATAAACTGTTCCCAAGGGTAGGCCATGTTGTATTACATACACAACACAAGAATGATTCATATGACTTAAGAGGTTAGGAAGGATATCAGAAGTATGTATATTAACTGACACATACTCTCAGATATGAGAGTATTCTTTTTTAAACAAATACAATAATAAGGAAATGGAAGGGTAAGATGTTACAGAATTAATTCCAAATTCGATCTAGGTGACCTTAGAAAAAGGTAAAATATGGAAAATGCATTGTAAAATTCAGTGTTGCATGGCCTATGACAATATCTATTCTGGGCTAAAATACAGTAGTGAAAACTACCAACATAAAATAAACTTTTGTTACTGATAGTGCTTATTTTATCAGTGATAAAAATCACCTGTGATCAGCGAAAGATCCCAGAATTTAATGTAGGATGCTTTCAGGACAAAAAACATCCCGAAACACAAAGTCACTATGAATAATTTCCGATATACTTTTCCCGCTAAAAATACCTAATACTAAAAACACGGCGGGGTGGGGGGGGAGGGCGGAAATCATAGACAGCTCGCATGAAACATGATTAAAAGCTACTTGTCTGCAACATAAACTGGGTTCCAAGTCACCTTTACAAAGCAATAATATTTATAATCTATTTAGAAACTCAAGTTTAATCCCAAAACATTCTGTGCATGTGTATACATCATAATATATTCTATATATATAAAATCTTTTGTTCCTTTCAAATAGAAGTTCAGGGAATTGTCCATACAGCGTATTTTGGGTAAGAGTCTCAGCTGGTGCAAACTCATGTTTCCTCCATTATAAACAGAGTTAACTCAGTTGGTATCAGCTGAGAATCTGGCATTTATTTTTTTTTCTCCTATTCAACTTCAGTGTAACTGCTGCAATATTGATGCATTTTGTTTTTTCAAGCTGAGGATTGTTCAGTGAGTTGCTGAAACCTAGAGCATGAAGTGCCACCTCTCATTACTTAAAGTTACAGGCAGCTTCATTTACAAACATACAGCTTTATTTATTGTACAGTATTTGAAAATTTACCTTTCGGACTGAAGCCAAACGATTCATCATTAAAGACTCTTCTCTATCATCATCATCATCCAAGTCCAACATGGGCATACTAAAGCTATCAATAATACTGCAGCACCTAGAGTTTTCATCCCTTGGATCAAACGGATCCACAATGATTGGTTCAGTTCCTTTGATTTCACAGCGGCAGAAAGGACAGCCTTGGCCATCAGATTCCTACAGCAAGACAAAAAAAGTACATAAATTTTTAAAAACAAAAAATGGAAGTAATTTAAAAAGTAGCTCTTATCTTTCTACACCAAAATGCCTTTAACAGGTCTCTTAAGAGCTTATAGAAGCACTGGCATAAACAGGGAACAGATTCACAGATATTTAACTATAGTAAATGGTAAAATGACTGCACTTTTAAAAGCTATCCCTCTTCAAAAGTTTAAGCTTCACTTAAATATAACTAGTCAAAATGCAACTATTATCTCTACAAAGCCCCAAAATTGTAGTTATCTTAGCATTACAGGTCAGGAAGTAACACCTTGCCTTTTAGGATTACAATTTTCCTGAATCTTCAGATGAAAGAAGGCAAGTTGTGTATACAGAGATAATGCATTTTATTATATATTTTTATATTACATATAAAGTATTTATTTTCCATTTTAAGTTTAAAAATGCAGATGAGCTTTATGGCATGCAGCTCTTATTCTCTGAAGATCATACATACAGTCCATCATGGCTGCAACATTACCATCATTCAGTGATATGCATACAGAACATCTAAAGCTACAAATATTTTTTGACATGTTTAAATAGAAGCCAGGACTTTGCTACCTTTTCAATAAATTATGTAAAACAAGATACTATTTTCACATGTTATCAGAAACAAGAATTACTTGAATATTAATTTCTAAGTGGTATATTGTGTTAAATGATTTTCAGGCAGCCATATTTCTATTCCTTTTACTCATTTCAGAATTTTTTTTTCCTCATCAGGAGCAATCAAAAAGCTTTTAAAGTAGATTCAGGCTACTAATGAACAAACGTATCAGACAGAAGTTTTGCAAGCACTTATAAAGAAATTTTTCCATCAAGAGGCACAATGTAGATTTCACAGAATCACAGAAACACTAGGTT
>NW_010549528.1:0-3648 GCF_000687285.1 Phaethon lepturus | reverse complement strand
GTATATATATATTTTTTATATATATATATATAAAAAAAAACAAAATTGTTTGTAAGATTTTAACAAAGACAATCTTCAGGGACACTAAGAAAAACTAATTTTGATGGAACCGAGAAGTGGAGCTTCAAACTTACCTTCTGCTTCATATTCTGCTGCCTGCTCCTTCATGTCCTCTATCAGCAAAGAAACATCCCTGTCTCTGGCTTCATTGCATTCTACAAGCTCATACAAGATATCAACTGTCCTTGCAGTCACTTCGTACTGTGGAATAGGCTGATTCCCATATATTTTCTTTAGCCATAAAGTAACCTGCCAGAGAAGGGAAAAAAAATGAAAAGAGTAAGTGGTCAAATGAAACAACAGAAAATAGCTGATAGATGTGAGAAATGTAAAGTGCTGCAAGCTCTGCACTCCTGAAGAAAAACTCCTACTACATCAGTTCAGGCATGGGTGGAAGAAGGGGAGACAACTTCCTTAAGTCTCTTCTTCAAACACCCTCTGTAGTTCAGAAAACCATTTCCCTTATAATCTCCCTCACTTCTCTGGACACCTGCTTATCTCCAAGGTGATAAAGTCTTACCTTTTTGTCCACATGACTTGTTTACTACAGACACACTAATAATCCAAGAGATGTTAAACAGGTATTTGGGCAGCTGGTAAAAACTGCATTAAAACAGCATGGGATAAAACTGCCCAAACCATGATCATTGGGAACAGTCTCTATGGGCTAACCGGGGAGAAAGAGTTGTTATGATGTGCAGGCATGACCCCTGGAGAACACAGTCCCTACCGCTGAAAAGGAAGTCAGAAATGGGAGAGATATCAACACAGTGCTCGCAGGTGGCACAGAAAGATTAGATTATGACTGACAACAATTGAACACATGGAAATTCAACACTGACGTAACAAATTCTTGTCTAACTAAGGGCTATCTAAGCAACCTCATGGAAAAGGACCCAGCCTCATAGCTTAAGAAGGTATTTCCTTCCAGCATGTTCTTTATGCTTCCACCATGTCAGCATCTCACCTACATACACTGCACACAGCAAATATCACCATGAACTATTCTGGGGAGAAAACCATCAAGGCCTGTGAAACAAACAGCACGAATTACACGTAGATGAAAACGCTAATACTGCAAGAAAGCCAAGTTCACGAACAAAGGATGAATTACATCTTTCTGCCAATCTCTCCAGTGAGAATGATTTGAAACGCAAAAACTTCAGGCACCCAAGATCTTAATTATCTAGCATCTTAAAACAACTGTGAGCTTATACTTAAAGCAAGCTCGGGCTGTTACCTAGCAGGTAGCAGAGGATGAAGTGGGTGAACAGAGACTTTACTGCTGCAAAACCCACCCAGTGACATCTTGTCTGTCCCCCAGCGCTTAAAGGGGCAAGAAAACGAAACGGGCCCGTTTCTACTCTTAAATGGCAAACGCCCGCGCGCCAGCCGAGCGTGGCGGCAACGGCCAGGGCCCAGCAAAACCCTCAGCGCAACCGCTCGGCCTGTAAGGACTGAAAGAGACGCTCACGGGAGAACGGGACAAGGTCCTGGTAACACACGAGTACCCTGCCCGCCCCTGGGGTTGTGAGGCACGGCACCCGCCACGCCCGGCGCCCCCCACCAGGCCCTAGGCCGGGAGGAACCCCCCGGATGATGGGCAACCGGGCCCGGCCTAAAGGCGGCCCCAGAAAGGAGCCACTGCCACCGCCACCCGCGGAAAACCCGCGCCGTGAGAGAAGAGCCAAGCCTCGGCCCGGCCCCACCGTTACCCGCCGAAGTTTCTCCCCCATGGCGGCCTCCGCCATCTTGAGCTTCCCGCCTTCCTTCCGACTCGCCCCACGCGCAGTCGCCGCGCCGCAGGGCCTAATGGGACTTGTAGTTCACCTTAGGGCGTGAGGCGGGGCCAGCCCGGCGGGGCCCAGCTCAGATTCCGAGATTTAAATTCTTAAAACACAGAGAAAATTTAAAAAAATTAGTTCAATTCACTACCTGCAGTCAACGCTTTTACCAAAGCGAATTTAAATACTATAAATGTTTTGAAAGAACCTGCTTTTCACCTATCAAATACTTCTAAGAAAATAGCCTTGAATCAGTACAATAATTTCAGGGGATTTAATTTTTTGATAGAATTGTTTGTTTCATGTATGTCATAAAGCAAACTACAAATAAAGGCATATAAAGCCCTTTATCAAAAATGCTTAAATCATGGTTTTAAGGGTAAAAATCAGAATTTGAACTGCTAACATAAATTCCTATAAAAGCTGTCCTTCTTGTTAGAAAATACACCATAAAATGCATCTTCTGAGTCAAGCCCTTTAAACAGTTATCAAGGAACTCCCTTTCTTTAGCAATATAGCAATAATGCAAATGCATGCACAGAATCATTAATGTTGGAAAAGACCTTTAGGATCATGAAGGCCAACCGTCAACCCAACACCACCAAGCCCACTAAACCATGTCCTGAAGTGCCACATCCACATGTTTTTTGAACACCTCCAGTGATGGTGACTCCACCACCACCCTGGGCAGCCTGTTCCAATGTTTGACCACTCTATCAGTAAAGAAATTTTTCCTAATATCCAGTCTAAACCTCCCCTGGCGCAACTTGAGGCCATTTCCTCTCCTATTGCTGGTTACTTGGGAGAAGAGACCAACACCCACCTTGCCACAACCCCCTTTCAGGTAGCTGTAGAGAGCGATGAGGACTCCCCTCAGCCTCCTCTTCTCCAGACTAAACACCCCCAGTTCCCTCAGCCGCTCCTCATAAGACTTGTGCTCCAGACCCCTCCCCAGCTCCGTTCCCTTCTCTGGACACGCTCCAGCACCTCAATGTCCTTCTTGTAGTGAGGGGCCCAACACTGAACACAGGATTCGAGGTGTGACCTCACCAGTGCTGAGTACAGGGGCACGATCACTTCGCTACTCCTGCTGGCCACACTATTGCTGATACAGGCCAGGACGCTGTTGGCCTTCTTGGCCACCTGGGCACACTGCCGGCTCATGTTCAGCCGGCTGTCAGCCAGCACCCCCAGGTAAAATGAATGTGGGTTTTTTTCAGGTAGTTTTGACAGAATTTGGTTACTGAAATAATCAAGTGTAAGCAACATTGCTGAAGCATCCTGTTTGGTACAACACATGCCAAAAGGGTTGAGGATTTTTCACTTTATCTTTTCAATTCCCAGAAGAGTCTGCTGGGACCTGTGCTTTACTGACTGTCAGGATTACCACGGGGACACAATCACGCTGTGATCCCCGGCAGACTAAATCTTATGTCTCATGTATGGGACTTGTTGCCAGATGTGCTGTCCCCAGAGGGTTAGGCCTCGGTAAGAGAGATCACAAAGGGAAGGGACCCCCGTGCACCGTAAGCACAACTGCTGCTTGCAGTGAGGTTCTCCTCAGCTGACGACGCTGCTATTGTGTCACTGTCACCTCTGGTGGCACCTGTGAGGCCAGCTTTCAAGTTTCACCTATTAACAGTAGGTTGGGTAAAAAAATGTAAGCTCCTCTGTAGTAACAGCAAGAAAAAGAACAACGTCCCATCCCTGTTACCCATTTTCCGAGCACGGGTGAGATGCCCGCACTTCTCTGCCACCCTATTCTTCTGCCACGGGACAGGGCGGCCAGAAGAGCGAGCACCCG
>NW_010549527.1:0-200 GCF_000687285.1 Phaethon lepturus | reverse complement strand
TGGGGAGAAATGGCCAGAAAATGGGACACTGCAATATAACACCATTTTGCAAGTAATGTTGTATTGTAAAAAGGAGGGTAAATGGGAAGAAATGGCTTATGTTGATTTGTTCTTTGCGGGAGAAGGATGGACTTCACAACTCTATGAGAGTGATATTCCGAAGCTGTTTATTGTCTTGTATGAATACCATATATATAAAA
>NW_010549526.1:30007-35429 GCF_000687285.1 Phaethon lepturus | reverse complement strand
ATCTGCAAACTTACTGAGGGAGCACTTCTGAAAGGATTTTGATTTTTCTTATATTCACTTAGTACTTTTGTGTTGGGAATCACCTTGAAATGTTTCAACCCCCAAAAACCACGTGTGTTTAAAACCAGGTGTCTAAAATGATGCTGTTCACTCAACAGTAATAGGGCTGTAGAAGGTTGAGGACTTCGCAGTGGATGATGTGGTAGAGTTTTAGGCTAGTGCTAATTGATGTCTCGTAAGTCTCAACAGCAAGATCTGAGCCATTCCTTTAAAACTGATGTTCTTGAAGGAGCACAGCATCGCATAGGTTGGCAAACGTCCTCATTGTAAATACGTGAAATATATTGTGTTGAAGCAAGTTTTCGCCTGTTCCTGCTTGTATGTGTTAACACTTGTCCTTTTACTGTTCGTATCTGGGAAGAGCCTGGCTCTACTCTCCTGCCCCTTCAGGTAGTTGCAGACAGCAGTGAGGTCCCTGGGTGCAGGCTGAGCAGTCCGAGAGGTGCAGCTTCTCCTCACACATTATGTGTTCCAGCCCTGATCATCTTTGTTGCCACCACTGGGCTTGCCCCAGTTTGTCAGTCTACCCTGTACTGGGGAGTCCCAGACTGGGCCCAGCATCCAGGTGTGGTGCCCCACAGTGCTGAAGAGGGGCAAGGATCGCTGTCCTGGACCTGCTGGCTGTACCTGCTAATGCAGCCTGGGATTTATGCTGAAGGGTGTGCTGTTGACTCCGGTTCAACTTCTTGTCCATTAGGTACTTCAAACATTGTATTTTAGGGTATTAAATGAGGTCAAAGTTACTTTCTTATACTCATGTTATAGGGTTTTTAGTACTCCTGAATGTCATGAAGCAACTAAATTGATAAAGATTTTTGTATTACAGATCAGAGCTTATGTTAAAGGGGTTGGATCTTATGACAATATGAATTTTAGTATGCAAGTAGGGATATTTAGGAATGAGAGTGTTTGGGTTCAATATTTGAATAAACTTCGAGAGATACTTTGAATCTATAATTCTGAACTACTGGGAAGACTGCCTGTGTTAGCCCAGTGATGGAGGGGGTCCAGTGGTGCATGGTGCTACTGGAGTACAAAGCGCTTTTTGTAGTGTCTTATCCCTTGATCAGGTACACTGAGTGCATGCCATGTCCTCCCCCATTCAGACTGATTTATCTCCTCACCCTCAGCAGTACCCTCTATTTTGTTGCCAAAGGCTGTCTTGGAATTAGAACTTCAGTGACTTTCCATTATTGCTTTTTGTTCTCTGTAAGGTTTAAGAGGTGTTTGACTAGGGTGTGACGTGTTCATTTGAAGTTGACTGAAATCAACTTGTACTTGAAGTCAACAAGTGAATGTATGGATCCTTCAGTATGGAAGCTTCTTATAAAAGTTAGCTATTTTGCTTTAGCTAATGTGATGTTTGTAGTGAGTAGGTAAATTTCCATGGCTAGTTGTAACTGTTTTCCCCTTCCCTTCCTTCCTACTTCCCCTTTCTCAAAGGCCAGGGCTACAGTGCTGGAGGCTCCCAGCCGGCTTCTCTGCTTTGTTTGTAAACAAAAACCAGAAAACTAGATTGAGAGGATGGTAGCGTGTGGGTTTGGCTTGAAAATAGGTTAATTCTTACTGGCTCAGGAAGCCTTTCTCTTCTACAGATGGCCTCTGAAACAGCTGATGAAATTCCAGAAAGGAATTTTCTAGAAGTGTGGGCAGGGAGCAAAGAATAAGATTAAGAAAATTCCAGTTTTTCTCTTCTTGTGCAAAAGTAGTAGGCATGAGTTGAACACATACTGACTCACGAGGCAGAATGTGTCTTGCCGTAGCAAAGATGTACTGGGGGCGATTTCAACTTACATTAAAAGTTGAAACTTTTAAAACTCAGCCAAGAGTCTGAATTCCTTAATATCAAGCTGGAGTGGGCATAGTAGCCGAAGACTTGACATAAGCTTTCTCTAGAGACGATTTCTCTGGTTTGATCCTACAAGACTTGAAGTGTAGAGAGTCAAGCCTTTCTCCCTCCATCTTTGTAGTGCTCAAGCATTTTTAAAATTTGGAAGAGTATTTTAGTGTTGTCAGGATTAAGATGTCAGGCTGGAGAAATGAATTCTAACCAGGTTCTGAACAAATTTCCTGTTGAAACTAGTTCAAGATGAAGGCTTTCATACTTACATTAACCTGTTGGAAAAATTGCCTGTTTTGAGATGCATGCAAATAGCCATCAGAAATGTTGTTACCCTTGGGAAATTTTAAACATAAATATATACAAGCTATTCTCATAGTTCAGAGTTACAATTAAGAAAAATACTTTTCTTGCAGCTTTAGGTGTTAGTTCGCAATGGTAGATTAAAAGCATCTTCTATTTGAAATCTTTAGTTCTTTGAAATGTTCCACTGGATTATATTGCAGATTTTTTAGCAGTCATTCTGTTTTTATCAAAACAAAATTACTTTCTCCTGAATTTACTTGTTTTGTGCTTTCTGACATCCTTTGATGTCTGCGATCTAGTTTAGTGTGCTTTATCTAAATCATAAGCAGTTAAAAGGATTACACAGATGCTACTCTCATTAGCGTTCTTAATAAAGTCTTTGACAAATAAGAACATCCAGCCTGTAATGTAAGGAAAATGTGACTTCTAGCAGTTGTATAGCTAACCGTTCAATACGTGTTGCATAGTAAAATGTGTGCTACTTGCCTGTCTGCTCTGACAAAAGTCTTCACCTGAGGTATTCTGTGTGCTGCTTCGGTTAGAAGTGGAGGTGATGACCTCAGCAGAAATTGTCAAGAGAGCTGCAGCCGTACCAAAATGTTCTTGTTGTACAGCTTTTGCTGGGTTTCCCAGTCGTGACCCACAGCCTGACTTGCAGAGACGTGGGCTCCTGTGCAGGGCAGGGGCAGCTCTTCCCGTGGCAGCGACTGTTCTCGGGACGTGGCTGGCGTTCCCGTCTCCATCTGCCGTGGGCTCAGTCTCGAGTCCTGTCAGTGCGCCAGAGAGAGGTGGGGTGTAGAGCGGCTCAGGCAGCTCCCTGGGGCTAATTCCTGCTGTAGGTCTTACAGATCCATCCCTGGCTACGTTCTTGCAGGGATGCACTTCTGTCAGTTCTCCTTTGTGGTTTTCTTCAGCTCAGAGTAGTGTCTCGGGCGAATTGCTCCTCCTGACCGTGTCAGGACACTCCTTAGGAGCGTGTCGCAAGGAATCTGGGAGTTTCTTTTCTCCCTCTGTTGCAGGCTTTGGAAACTCTGGTAGGGAGGAATGGCTCATGATATGAGAAGATGGCAAGTGAAACCTATCTCCCTTTGAGTGGGGTTGACAATGCAAGGCAGGCTTTTCCTACCTGCTGGATTGGTGACTCTTAAACTAAATTTCCAGGTAAGAAATTATTCCTGCTTCTCACTTAAATCAGCCTTAGGTAGGGTAAAAAGAGAGAAACAAAACTCAGCTTAGGCTACATGTTGTATGAAGCAGCAGATGGGGGACAGTAAACGTGTAATTCTGTTGTTCTGGAGAAGTGTGTGACAAAAGTTGAATGTGATTTTTAACTGCACAATTAATTCGGAATAGTATATAATTAATCTTGCCACAGTGCTGCTGGAAATGGCAGGGAAGTGAAAAGAGCTGTATGTATATCAAGTACTGTGGAAGAGAGGTAGTAAGTGTTTATGCTTATGGTTGTTACAGGTCTTACATATCATTGTGAGATTTGTGACATAAACAAACAGAAAAACTGGTGATGTCAGTCCTCTTAAATGCAATGGAAGAAGCCTGGAAACTCACTCCTATTATGTGCAGCTCTTTTAAAATAGTTCATCCTTTTCTGTGGCCTTTCAGGTCCAAAGGCTGTTTGTTCTTGGATTTCTTCATGCAAGTACTGATAATCACAGAAGCATCTGTAGATGACTGGTGAAGTTTGTGAGGTGCTGCTTTTTTTTTTTTGGCACCTGAAGTATAACTGTTCCTGTAGTGAATGCTGGTGACAGTATTTTGGTGACAGTGTACTGTAAGTCAGAAAGGAACCGCCATTCAAAAGTTTTTAGACCCTCAGTGCAGAGTTGCATGTGATGCAGTCAATACTTACTATTTCTTCTAATATTTTTACCAGGGAAAAAGCATTTCTGCTTTATGGCCAGGTGAAACGGAGCTATATGGGATTTGAAATGTGAAGTCTGAAAGAAACTTCCTGATTCTCAACTCTTTGCTTTAGTGCTGCTGTTAACCTCTGAAATACTGATTTATGGCTTCAAAATAATATGAAACCATCTTTTAGAACATAGGAAGTCTGGTAATAATTAGGATTGGGGGGAGATCATAAACCAGTCTGACCTTCATAATTTCTGTGAATGTGTCTAATTCAGCTGTGATTTAGAAAAAAACAACATTGGTCTTTTAACAATAGTTTTTGCTGTGTGCTATCTGATACATTCCTTGGAAGTACTTACATGCCATTTTTTGAAAGCAGAGTTACAGTAGAAATGTGTGTACTAGGGCTAATGTGTTCGTTTTGGGGTTTTTTGTTGTGTGGGTTTTTTTAAACAGTGTTAAGCTTCTAATTTACATTGATGGAGAAAAACAATGTAATAAGTTCTGGAGTATAACTAGGATGATATTTTTTACTTCATTTTAATTTTCTTATGTAAGAATTTTTTTTTTACTGAAACTGGCAGTGAAACCTTGTTTTTCTAGTAGGTTATATAAAATTTGAGTTTGTTTGTTCTAAAATACGTTCTCATTAAATTTTTACCATAAACTTTTTGTTACCTTGCAAATTATCTCAAGTTTTGACATGTAAGGATTTCTTTCTGTTTTTCTTCTATGTAAATGCTATTTCACTGTGATTTTTTTTTTCTCCACTTTTCCCTCTCCTCACACAAAATCAGCCATATCTGTATCTTTCCAGTGATGCAGTTTGGATTCTAGTACAAATGATGGTGCATTAATTTGTTTTATATTAGATTAAAAGACTGGGATATGAGTGAGTATGAGATGTATAGTTGCTGAAAAAAGTTGCCGAAAGCTGCTGTTGTAGCACTGAGATGTGAAAATGGAGTGTAATATGCTGAATGAGAATTGTCTTTAGGATTGTGATCTATTGAGACATGTGCAGAACACCGGTGGCACCTTGCGTGCAAAGTGTATTTGAATATGGAGGTGCAAAAAGTGGGTGTTTGACTGAGAGCAGTATTTGTGGACTACTCGTTCCCTGTGTCCTCTTGGACAGAAGAAACAGGCAAGGTGGAATTACCCATGGTCAGAATCCAGCCCATGGACTGCCAGTCGTATCGCTGTTTTGACATCAGAAGGCTTGATTTTATTCAAGCTTTCGCTTATTTGTCTAGTTTAAAAACAAAACAAGACCCACCTTACAGGAAGCGGTTTGCATCTGTGGAATTTGGCTTTGTATTGCGTAAAGATCATAGATCTTGTCCC
>NW_010549526.1:18137-29976 GCF_000687285.1 Phaethon lepturus | reverse complement strand
CCCAATATTTTGTATGGTTAACCTAAGACAGCATTAAAATCAAGTTTAGCTGTGGTCTGTTTTAGATGGAATCGTTTTAGGGGTAAATATTTGAAATTTTTGTTCTGTAGGTATATACACATCAGCTGATAGATGGCTTTCATATAGTATTCCCTAAATACGTGTATTTCAGTAGTAAGAAAATCTCAAGGTTCTGCATGTCGGGGAGGCTTCATTGTGTATATGAAAGCCCTTGTACATGTAGGTGCTGAACTACTGGTTATTTTTCATATCCTGCTCTTGAAGCATGTTTGGTTTGATGAGACAGGGAATTTTTAGTTGGATCATTGTTGTTGCTCTGCAGTGAATCTTCTGTGTTCTCAAGCAGTCATTAATTTTAGCACTTAAAAAATTAATGCAAATTTACTACTACTGTAATTAATCTCCCTGAAATAAGTCCTACTGTTCTAACTGAATATCCACAAAGGAGTGGAGCATCATTTGATTACACTTACTTTTCAAAGTTGTTTCAGGTGTCTCAGTGTATAAAAATACTCAATCACTTTGAAAGCTTCTCCTGGAAAATGATATTCACAATAAAATTTCATAGGAACTTGATTTAAGACTAGATGACACTTCTGGGAAGAAAGTGTTACGCACTACCTTAGTGGTAAATAAGTTTTCAAACCTTTAACATAGCTTGTTCATAGAACATCTTTTAAATGTCAGTTTGGTTCATGTAGTAATTTCTTCGCAGCCCTGCTGAGGACTTAAAACTCTCATTTAGCAATCACAGGATAACAAAGCAGGATACTGGAAAGGAACTAGTCTAACTGACATCCACTATGTCAATTAGCTATGTGTGTATACATTTACATGTGTATGTGCTTGTATGTGCTGCAGAGAGGCAGATGTAGTTGGCATGAGAGGATTTTTTTGGTATTAGCCTTCCCTGCAGAACACTATTTGAAAAGAAAACCTGAAACCTTCAGATAGTTCATATTACTGCATCTGCCTCCCTGACATCATGAAGACGGGTTATGTTAGAAAACATCCTCTGTTGTATCTGGGAGAATACTGAGAAGTGCTACTACTTTGACTTTTTCATGAACATCACTAAAGTTACACCTGACTATCCAGGTGCACCTCTCTTAATGCTTGTCTTGAGACAGGCTGGACAATAGACAGTTATACAAAGTGATTAACAGGTGCCTTGAGTTTGACAAACTAAAATGAAGGGGGAGAAAGACAGTATTTTCTTGGGGAGAACAAATTACTTGGCTAAAAATATGTATTTTTGGGGGAAGAAATTTTTTGTAGGAAAAGCTGTGTGATGTAGAAATTATCACAAATTCTAGGTAAGGGATCCTTTTCTGAAGAGGGATGTGTGGGGCTCAATGGGGGTTTTTTTGTGTTTTGTTGCTGTTGGGGATTTTTTTGGGGGAAACCTGTTATGCATGTGTTACAGCTGGTTTTTAAGGGTAATGTCAACTGTGGAATTTGTTTATTTACCCAAGTGAAAGAAGCAGTCTGAGGATTTTGTGTTCATTCTTGTCATCTTTTGATTCTGAGCATGTTTGTTTTCATGTTCTTTTTCCTAAAACTGGAAGACTTTTTTTCTGTTTCGCAGTTGGTGTAATCAGATGTCCGATATGCCGCCAAGAATGTAGACAGATAGATCTGGTGGATAACTACTTTGTAAAAGACACATCAGAAACACCAAGCAGCTCTGATGAAAAGTCAGAACAGGTATGGCACTTTCCTGCTTGCCGGAATTCACATGCTGTTTTTGTTTCTGTACATGTTAATGCTTTCAGGGAAAACAATGGCAACTGACTGTTTCCCTTTGCAGGTGTGTACAAGCTGTGAAGATAATGCTAGTGCTGTTGGTTTTTGTGTAGAGTGTGGGGAATGGTTGTGCAAGACTTGCATAGAAGCTCATCAGCGAGTAAAATTTACTAAAGATCATATGATCAGAAAAAAAGAGGATGTGTCTTCAGGTGAGTGTTTGGATATCCCTTAGTCGTGCCTGTAGTAAAGACGTTTTTTCTTTGGCACATGTGAAAAGAGAGAGGGGGGATTATTTAGGTAACAACCAGCTGTATGGCTTTTCCCCAAAGATTTGGGAAAAGTTTAGTAAAAAGCTACCAGTGCAAAATTGATAGCTCTAAAAATAGAGGGGGAAAAAATAAATTTTAAACTAAAATGAGTTTTTGCTAATACTTTGTACAGTTTGATGTCCAATGTAAAAAAAAAAAAATCTTGAGTACAGAAGAAACAGAAGGAAACTGCAGTCTTTGGAAAATACTTAGATCCATTCTTAATAATCCTTTTATTTAGTAGAATAACTAAATGGAGGGGTTGAAATCTGGAGAGCACTAACATATTGGTAATTTTATCCATTGGCCAAGGAAATTAAATTATACATTTTGCTGTACTTGGTTATAAGGAGCAATTATAGTTCTCCCAGTAGGGAAGTATGTACAGATAAGCTTATAGTCATGTTCAATATGATGTTACTGTTGTATTTATGGTGCTGAGTAAATGTGGAATTTGAATTTATTTTAGGTTTAATACTGTTTCAGCTAGCAAAATTTAATGTGCGAAGTGTGTGTACAGTTTGTTTAGACATGCAACTTTATTAGAAGTTACTTCTTAAACTATTGTTTGACCATGTACCGTTTGTAATCTACTAAAGTAATGTGGAAAACATTCTCAAAACAGGTAAAAGGTAACTGGATTTTAGCTTAGAAGATTTTATTTGTAAAAGGGAAAAGTTCTGATTTAAAGACCCATAGGTTCTACACAATCTGGATGTATATAAAGACTGATTATATAGAGGAGGAGACATCTTGACATTTTGCACTCTCTCTATATTTAAAAGAAATCAAGATCTTCATGATAGTTTCATTGTGCCACTTCAAAGGAGTAACACTGCTTTGCTTCCTGCCAACTCTAGTCAAAATTGTATTAATAGTTGAAAAGTTTGCTATTGAGCTTAATTCTTTCAGACAACGATCTTATTTCGCTTGCTCTGTCAAATAAACTTCATTTTTGGAGAGATTTCTCTATATGTCTTAATGTGTATTGTTTAATAAGAAATATTACCTATTTAAGTTTAAATGTATTAATCCTAGTAGATGAGAAGCCCTTAAGGTGAGATCAAGTTACAGGGCCCTACAAAGGGTTACTAACGTTTTTTCATTAAGAGTGCTATATTGTGACTGTCAAGGTGATATTATAACTCCGCTTCCTCTTCAGTAATCTGAGTGGGGAGGTCCTGAAAAATGGCTGTTCCAATAAAGTAAACTTTCACAAATTTAGGTTGGTGTTTATGAACATAGAAGCCCATGTGTAGTTGGTGTGCTACCATGTGTCAAGGATGTAGCCTTCCTTTGACCTGACCTATAGTGAACCTTAGTAACTCTCTGGGGACTATTCATATTTTCTCAGAGGAGCTTTTTCCCTTCTTTCTTGTTAGACTTTAAGATATGCCCTGGAGACTTAAAATTTCTATTAATGAATGTCAGCTGCAGATTCATGAGCTCTCTTTCTTTACAATAACTTGCATGATATAACAAGCTTCAGAAATGTTGGAGACTGAGGACATTCATGTTTTAAATCTTACCTGCTGTATCTTCCAAAGGCTGCTTTCCTCTGTGCTAAGCTCAAAACATCTTTAGAAGACCGTGCAGCACTTTTTAGTAAACTCTGAACTATTTTTTTGATGTTAATCTGTTATTTGCTTAAATGGAAAAGTTAAAGAGTTTAGCTGGGTTTTAAGTAACTGTTAACATGGGCAATGTTTGCTTTGCATTTACCACTTCAGTTGCACATGACTTAATGAGGTTTCTAAAGGTTTTGAAGTGGTAATTTAGAAAAACTATGGGTGTTGGACAGTGTAAAAGTTTGCGAGATTTGATCCATCCTTTGGTGTGTCAGATGTGAAATTGCATGCGATTTAATCTTTAAACATGATTCTGGTGTTTGTGTACAGTTCTTACGTTCTTACAGGTGCCAGTGTCTTTTGAGTGTTTGTGATAGGAGAGGAATTCCTCCTTCTCTTTGAATACATAAAGTGGAAACAGCTATAAACTACTGGCACTGTAAATATTTCAATGAGAACGTATTCATGGTAACTGTAGGGTGAGAACAGGTCTGTAGCTGTCTTTGTCCGAATTCTTCGTTGTTACTTAGCTTTGAAGTTAGTTGTTTTGCTCTTCAGATTGTCTAAATTTTATTTTAAAATGCAAAAATGGTTTATTTTTAAAAACAGAGGCTGTGGGAGCATCTGGTCAACGTCCTGTTTTCTGTCCTGTCCACAAACAAGAGCAGTTAAAACTTTTCTGTGAAACATGTGACAGGCTGACATGCAGAGACTGTCAGTTACTGGAACACAAAGAACACAGGTACAAATATTACGTTGTCTTAATTTCTGTGGTGCACTTCATCAGAGGATGAAATGGCATTGATTTAAAACAGTCGTGTCATTAAAAACCATTGTATTTACTCTTTGTTGGACTGAAATGGTCCCTTGCAAAGGAGAACCTGTGTGGAGTGCTGAAAATTTCAAGTGATCAGTTGGTTGAATTTTTGTCAGGTATCTTAAGAGCAGATTCAAAACCACATGGTCTGAGGCAATTTGTTGCAATTAAGGTGTTAACTTGCCTAGCATTTACCGGTGCTGTCACTCTGAGGACTTGAATAGAAATTGCTACAGCCCAGAACAGCTGGCACTGTAAAGAAGCAAAAGGGATATAGCGAGTCATGGATGAGGTAATTTTTTGACAGGGCATATTTTATTATGCAACAGTCTTTCAATTTATGGTAATTTTGTAAAGGAAGGTATAAATTTTGCCTCATAGAGTAATATATTTTTCTGGTATAGAGGGGAAAATTGTTTTATTTTAGTTGGTTGAAAGTTGCCACATTGCAAGTAAAAAGAAATAACGGATTTTGTCTCTGTAGCCTGCTTTTCACTGCTAGAAAAAAATTGGAACATTATAAGATACATTAAAACTTCTGGCTCTTTAGCAGCTCTGTCATATGGTTGTTTGAATGTTTGAAAAAGTATTTTGCAGTGGTATAATAGAGAATCTGGGGATAAATACGTTATTTATCAGCCACTGCTTTTCCTAGTCAGCCTACAAGTAACACTTCTCTGTAAAGGTGCTTGACAGTACATTACAATATTTAGTGGGGTTTTTCCAGAGTAGTAATTACTCTCATGGACTGCTACAGCAGCCTAATGGAGAACTTTTACTTTTGAAATTAGTAGTATTAAAATATTAACAACCTTGAATATTCCTGCTCTGTTCATTCATAGGCTTGATCATAAATATCTGGAAAGACAGACTTGTCCAGAAAATGTGGTCTCCTAGGATATGTTAACTAACTTTTTCTAGTTGGTTTCTTTGCATCTGTTTTGTGCATGATGCTAACTGATTAACAGATGTATCTTGTTCTACTTATCTGTTCTCTTCCAGTAAGAGAATACTTTGCTATTAACATGTTCTGTTGCAGAATATTCTTTAAAAATTGTTCTGTCTGCAGATGTGAATTACAGATGATTAGGGCCACTGCTTCATCTGCCATGAAGTACAACTAATACTTTTTTATGAAGCTTACTAAATCATTGAAGGAAGATTATGCCAAGTTGAAACAAGAATTTATTTTAATTTCCCGTTTACTTCTTACCTGAAATCCTAATAGTTTGCACCAAAGGAGGATGAATCACCATTTCAGTAGCAACATGGTCCAGTCCTCAGAATTTTAAGTGAAAGAACTGCTGGGTGATTCTGTAGAAAGCTGACTTTCTTTTAGCAGCCTAATGGTATGCGATTCCTCTAGTTTAGACAGTTTTCAGTCCACACACTTTGGAAGCTAGAAGTATAATACAATATTAAAAAAAGTCTTTTGACTGTAGCAGGAGCTACAACAAAATTTTAGAAGTAGTAGGTAAGTATAATTTTTTTTTTCCCCTCCTTAAGGTGAAAATCTGATTTTCAATGTAATGAAAATACTTTTAGAACATCTGCAGATAGCCAAACATTTCAAATTTTGTGGCCTTTGGGCTTTACTAATGCTACTTTTTGCATTATAGTACCTAAAATCTTGTGATGCTGGCTGTCTGCAAGAACTTTAGACTGTTCTTAGAAAAAGCAACATTCTAACATTGGGACTGAGGAATCTAAACTCTTGTAGTTGAAACTTGTCTACTGCTGGTGCAAACGGAATGAACAGGAGCAGAGTTTCTGTTGTGAATAGTGTTGTCTTTGGCTAGGTCTGTGTTACTGTAATTGTGAGTAATTTGAATCAAGAAACAGTGTTACTGTAACTTTGATCATATATCCACTCTGTTTCTGTTAGATTAGATTGTAATGTTCCCCTAGATTTTGACAAAAGATGATGCTACTTTCTTTTCAGTTGTGGTTGTGAGGTGGTATAGATTACTTCTAATGCAGTTTATAAGGCGCTTCACTTTAATTGTAGTTTTCTGCCAATTTGAGTGTTGGGATTTAGTGTAGTGAAGAAGGGAAGACATTCTGGGAACCGCAGTTTTCTCTGTTGTTAAGAAATTGTATTTCAGAAGCATGAAGTCTACTTAGTGCAAAGATAAGAAGTGGCAAGTGACTGATAGGAATCCCTGGGTTTGGGGGAAATCTTTTGATAGCTGAGCAGTCAATCAGAAAAGATGAAAGCTCTTGGAGCTACTTAAATCCCCTTGCCATTTTCAATATAGGTGTTTTGCTTCTGTTGCATTGTTAATTCCTGTTGTGATGCATAGTATGTTAAGAAAATGCAACTAACTTCATTATTTTCCTTGAACGTAGCTACTTGCACCCTTTTCAGATGAAGTAATGGAACGGCCTTTGATACAGTAGCTGTTTGGTTTGAAGGACTTGGAAGGGAATGATAATGTTCCTCATTTGGAAGTAACCAAAAAAAAGTTGGGTTTTTATGATAGGAATATTTTCTTTCAGGTTAAACTAATTCAGTCAAATATGAGCAGTATAATCTCAGCTGAAAAAACTTTTTCTGGGATAGGTTTTCTTTTTTTGTATCATGTAATGTTTGTTTAAGCTGTTAGGGCATTTTCCTCATTGAACATTAACAAAATTATTTGTCAAACTGAAGTTTCTGGCATCTCCTTTAGCTGGTGTTCTATAGCTTGCTATCTTGTGAAATGATGCAGTGTATTGTCTCCCCGTGTAGTTGGAATTAATAAGTGACCCACCGAAATTCAGTCTTCTGGAGACTTATAAAGGATTTTATCAGTACTGAAACATTTTGCACACTGATCAGCATACATGTAATTTGATTTTTGGGTGTGTTCTGTCATATTTTTTTCAAAATTTGGTAGCTTTACATCTAAATTGGGCCCTTAGTTTCAGCATATTTCTCCTTGGTAATTGATATCTTCTTTTGTGTGCTGAAAAGGTATCAGTTTCTGGAAGAAGCTTTTCAGAACCAGAAAGGTGCAATTGAGAACCTATTGGCCAAACTTCTTGAGAAGAAGAATTATGTAAATTTTGCAGCTACCCAAGTTCAGAATAGGTAAGTACCCCAAAATGATTAACTGTTACTATTACATTGCCTTTTTAATGAATCACAGTAAAAAGAATGATGGGACTAGAATAATACTTACATTTTAGTTGATTCTGTATCTTTTAGTTTTACTGGATTTAATTACTTTTTGTAATGTTTTCTTCCCTACAATACTGTGCATCTGTTGGAAGTTGTACAAGAAACAAATTTCAAAGATGATGTCTTTTATGGCAACTTTGAGTAGAGCCAAAACATAGCAGCGTACAATGGTTTGGGTTGGAAGGCACCATAAGGATCATCTAGTTCCAACTCCCCTGCCATGGGCAGGGACACCTAAACCAGATTGCTCAAAGCCCCATCCAGCCTGGCCTTGAACACTTCCAGGGATGGGGCATCCACAACTTCTCTGGGCTCCCTGTTCCAGTGCTTCACCACCCTCATTGTGTGGTCACATAAAGATGTGACATATTTATTACATGGGGTGGGGAGAAAAGGAATTAAAAAAAAAAGGCAAGGCAAACCCATCATATGGTTTCTGCTAAGTTCAGCTCTAGGTGACAGAAGTGTTGGCTGTAGAGATAAACAAAAGTTTTCTTGAAACACTTCTATTTCATATGAATACCTCTTCTTGATAGCTGTGTAACAAAAAACTTGTTTTGAAATTGGGTGGGAAATTGTTTGTTTCTTTTTTCTTACTTTCTTTTTCATTAGGCAAGCAAAACTTAGTGTAATTACCTGAAAGGAAGACAAGCTTTTCCTTAGTTAAACTTAAGAATTCCAGGGCTAGCTTAAATTCAGCATCATGTAGAATGTTGAATATAGAGACAGAGAGAGCATGTGGCGCTGGCTTTTCACCTACTTGTGGTGATGTGGTGTGCTGGAGGTTAGGGAATTCCGCTGTGATTCTTGGTGGTTTTCTGAACCTTCTGCAACTTTTAAGTCATTCGCAAAATGACATATCATCTGGAAATGGGAAGTACAAGGGTAAAAGGGAAATGTACCAAAGATATGAGGAAGTTCTGGTGCAAATTTTTAACTCCTGTGTGGTAGTTGTGGCACCACGTACATTTTAAAAAAAGAAAAAGCTGTAAGGGAAGGAGAACATATGACATGAGGCAAATGGAAGCAGTGAAAATGGAAATTTTTATGTGCTAATTCAGCATGGAACTCTTTGAAGGCACCCAAAAGAGAACACTGTTGTGAAGCAGGAAAGATAAGCTGTAGAACTGTTACACGCTTGAAGAAGAGACAAAACCCAGTTCTATGGGAAATAATTAAACTGAAAGCTCAAGAAATGTCACAAAACGTTCTCTGATAAGAATTCAAGGTGGTAATGCGTGGTGCATGTATGAGTAACACATTGTAATGTTTTTTTGCCTAAGAGTTTCTGGCTGCCTGAAAATTCAGTAAATTTCTGCGACGTGATTAAGTTGTGTAAAGATCATGATTATCTGCTGAGCCAAATGGGTAGTGCAAGTGAGACACTAGTTTACTTTGACATACTGTTCAGTTATTTTGTTGAAGTGTAGGGCACAAAATCCATTATCATAAAAACTTCAGGGAATGAAAAAAAGTGTATTACAATGTTGTCATTGTTAGCAGATGGTATGAAATTGCTATCATATGTGATCATGAAGTGTAAAACAATGCTAAAGGAATGGCTGCCTACTGGAATAATTGTCAGGTGCCAAAGCCATGTAGGATACCTACTGACTTAATGAAGGGTTGGTTGAATGTTGTTTGGAGTAGTACAACAGCTTGGGCTGTCACAAAAAAGCATGTGTCCAAGGTGCCTTAAAGGGCATTTGACACCAACAATAAAGGTCATCATCAGACAAATGAGTGCTGATCCTGTGATCAAGATGAATAACATCACAAGTTGTCAGTAGATCAAGGAAGCATAGGATCAGATAAATCCAGGATTTGCAATGGAGTTTAAGAAATGCTGTATTTCAAATTCTGTGGACAGAGCTTAAGATTATTTGCTTCAGTCTGAAGAAGTTGAGAATAGTCAAGAAACTAAAACTGATGAAGAATGACAAAGATGGAAATTATGAAGAGGGGTGAGATATAAAAAACTGACAGGCGGTAATAAAGCAGAAGAGAGTAATGTAGATTAATGTCAGGTAAATCATTAGTGAAATGTTTATATCCTTACTTTGTATTGATTACAGGTATATAATAAACTTTTTGTTACAAGATTTGGGGAGGAGAGGTGGAGGGGTCCATCTGAAATTCAGGGTTGACTTCCTTTCTGGTTAAAATACAATAGCATAAAAGCTTAAGGCATCATATATAAATTCTTCATAGTGAAAGAGACACGATATGGAGATAAATATGTATGTCTACACATGCATGTGGTCTTGACTGGGTGTGTCTGTGTGTGTATAAACATATAAATAAAGTGTATAAACCACAAAGACTGTTTCATATTAAGTAAAACACAATTTGTTAATTGAGATACCATCTTGATCTCAGATTGTTTAAATCTTTTTCCAAAACTGAAATTGTGGATGGCTTCTTTGAAAAAGGTGATTAATGATGATTTATCTGTTAAAAAAAAAAAATCAAACAAGCTGTAAATTTTGCACTTACTGGAACTTCTTCAATACCGAAATTGCTCCTTCACTCTTCAAGGGTGGAAAGATGCCTGTGGTGTTTAATATTTGGTGGCATAGTATAAAGTGACTGCCTGACAATACATTTCTCTCTTTTTAGGATAAAAGAAGTAAATGAAACTAACAAACGAGTAGAACAGGAAATCAAAGTGGCTATATTCACCCTCATCAATGAAATAAATAAAAAGGGAAAATCTCTCTTACAGCACCTTGAGGTACAGTTAAGAGAAAAAAAAAACCACAGTAGTGTTCACTGTTTCCAGTCCCTTATTGAGAATTCCCTTTCCATGTTTGAAAACAGTCTGTTTGGTGTGACTGCTGGTGTTGCAATACTAATACTGCCTTTGAATAGTGTGTTGGAGTTATCCTTTCACTAGCTAGAGTCTGTGGCTCCTTTTAGTTTTATGCCTCTGATTCATTCAAAATCAGGCTCATCATAAAGGAGTGTCTGAAAATCTTCTTTCCATGTTCTGTTTGCCATACTTCTATATTATAACATAATTCTAAGGTGTGTATAATCTATTCTTTTCCTCAAATAGCTTTTTAAGGTTCATGAAAATACATTAGCACTGTTACGGTTGAGTTGCTTCTTTTTGTCTTCTGATACCTTGTCTAGAAGTTTTTCTTCAGAGTGCGAACTCTTAGAGACGGGTCTATGTACTTTGTCTTGAGCACGTAACAAATTGATGCAATGTGTTTTATGCAACTTTACATCATTCTTTGCTGTCCATTGTGCTAGGTCGTAGTTAAAATCAGTTTCCCCCCTTTTGCTTGTATAGGATGGTGGCAGCAGGGGAAGGGAGCAGGGAAGTGGACAGGCTAGTATTAATTTTTACTCCTAGTGTCATGTTGACTGCTTTGCTGCTAAGACAGTGGTGATCCTAAAGGCAGTTGTTAGTATTTGTTTCCTTAGTAGTTTTCACAACTGGTGTTGACTTCTAACAAATCCTGAGCCTTTAAGTATGCCTAGGTTTTCAAAGACATGGTAGTCTTACGTGTACAGGAAGCTGTAATGCTGGTATTTTAAGTTACATACATTGTCATTGTAAAGGAGGTAATGACTTTAAACATACTTTCCAGATGCACATTCTGAATAATAATTATACTCTTACTTTTATTCAAATCTGTGAAAATTTGACTTATGATGGTTTTCCTCTTTTCAGATAAAAAAAAGAAATCATAAGAAGCTAGTTGATAGCATATTGCCAGTCTGCCATGATGTGACTGAAAAATTTAAGATCAAGTTAATTACAGTAGATTTCTTCTGGTTAAGGAACAGTTATTTTGCAATGAAATGGAGTATTCCTGGAAGAAAAGAGTATTTGATCAGGAGTGAAATAAATAATTTAAAATTACATGAGTAACTGAAATTTGGCTTTTCTTGTTTACCTAGCATTTGTTACAAGCTGGAAAAATTCCTTTGGAAACTTTCCTTTTTTTTGAGGTTGTAACAGTTGCTCAATCATTTATAGTTAAATTTGAATCCTGAAAATTCAGTACTGCAACCCAGGTTTTTAGCGCAAGGTTTACAACTGGCAGGTTATCAAAGGCTGAAGACTTCTTGGAGATGGGGCTGCTGAGTTTACCTGCCATACTCAGGAGGCCTTTAGAGGCAGTTTGTCGTTGGCATAGGAGCTGGTGTTCAGAGTACCTGGGCTGCTGCTGTTGCTGTCTCTTCTGTTGCTGCTCTGCAG
>NW_010549526.1:10097-18106 GCF_000687285.1 Phaethon lepturus | reverse complement strand
AGGAATGCCAGGGCACCACCCAGTATGGAGCTGGCCCAGGTCTGGGTCTCTCTCCCACTTCTTTGTCGTGCTGCTATGCCTCTGGCAACATGAGGAAAAGAACTGGCCTTGTCTTAGAAGCTGATGTTTTCCTGGGGTAGAGCAGAGGCTCTTCTCTGAGCCCACTATTTTTCCTGCACTTTGATACCTCTGGGAAGAATGGTAGAGTGGAGTAATAGAGAATTAGTTACTTGATGGTTCTAGCCACTCTAAATATGAGCATTCGTGTAAGCTCCTTTGCTTGTGACGTTTTTCTTTTGCTCTAAGAACTGTGATAGCAGTTTATATTTTCCTCATGAATCTAAAGCCCCCATTGTAATAAAGTTTTTGTTTCTTTGTAGAATGTAACAAAGGAGAGACAGATGAAGTTAATACAGCAACAAAATGACATCACTGGTCTTTCACGACAAGTAAAGCATGTGATGAACTTTACTAACTGGGCTATTGCAAGTGGAAGCAGTACTGCTTTGCTATACAGTAAACGGCTGGTAAGGAAGCATCCTCTAACTTTTCTGTACAGTACGAAGAATGTCTAGTCAAAATTCTTAAGTATCGTGTAGCTTCACTAGATTATATCCAAGGAAGAGGCAATGAGTTGTTCATACTTCAATTAAAAACAAAACAAAACAAAACAAAACAGCCCTTTTGTAATAATGTGATAAATTTCCCAACTTGCATACCACTTTTCATAAATTAAGGATGTAACAGTATTATTGTAGAAGGAAAGGGGTCAAGCTCTGCAAAGGCACCTCAGTGTTTCATTTGAGTTATTGCAGAAGTGGTATTAATGTGTAACAGTACTTCCCTGTAATCCTCTGAGTTGAGTAAAAAGTTAGTTGTACGGTGAATGATTTTCCTGGTGAATTGAGTACTTTCCAGGCTACTAACCAAACTTGCTATTCACCACCCTTGGTGGTGATCCAGCAGTCTTAAGCTTGGTGGGCAAATGCACACTTCTTAATGTTCTCATTCTTTATGTCGTTGTCATCAACAGTCTTGTTTTTGCTTTCCGCTAGATAACGTTCCAGTTGCGTCATATTTTAAAGGCACGTTGTGATCCTGTCCCAGCTGCCAATGGAGCAATACGCTTCCATTGTGACCCTACATTCTGGGCAAAGAATGTTGTCAATTTAGGTAAGAAAATTGTTTGTTTCTTCTGTGTTACTTGAAAACCTAGATTGAGTTGGGGTTGTTCATCATGAGTGAGTTGGAGTGCAATATGAAAATTTCAAACTTAAATTGCTTTGTTACTGCCCCTGAGAAAAAGGAATTAGAAACATTTGAATATTCTGCATTTGTCAACCTTTTGATGATGGGGATTTAACTGTTTACTAGTTCTTGTTTTGTTTTAGGTAACCTTGTTATTGAAAATAAACCAACTCCTAGTTACACTCCTAATGTAGTAGTTGGACAAACTCCTCCAGGAACAAACCACATCAACAAAACTCCAGGACAAATCAATCTAGCGCAGCTTCGACTTCAGCATATGCAGCAGCAAGTGTATGCACAAAAGCATCAGCAACTGCAGCAGATGAGGATGGGACAGCCAGCTGGGTCAGTTCCCAGGCAGACAAGTCCACAAATCTTACAGCAGCAGGCAAGTCTCTTGAATGTTCTTACTTCACCTTTTACTGTAACACCAAGACTTAAAATTGCCCTATCAAATATAAACTTACAAAGCAGTTTATAAATGTGAAAATCTTTTGAAATTTGACGTACGTTAAATGTGACAGCTGTTGGCTTTTCTTGATGTTACGTAACTAGTAAACCTACTACTGTGGAAACAGATTGGCTTCTTTTTTCCATGTTAAAAGCAAAAATTTTAAAAAACAAAAACCCTTGCAGCCTCCCAGGTTGATCAGCATGCAGACCATGCAGAGGGGTAACATGAACTGTGGGGCTTTCCAAGCACATCAGATGAGAATGGCTCAGAATGCTGCTCGTATACCAGGAATACCACGCCACAATGGACCACAATACTCCATGATGCAGCCTCACCTTCAAAGACAAGTATATCCTGTGTACATGCTTCATTTGTGCCATTGTGCCAAACTTTCATTACAACAGATGATACCTCCAGCTGTAAATGTGTTTATCTGTAACACTTGTAACTCACAGTTACACACATTTATATGCTTTTTTGTGTTGCATACTCTACTGTGACATTTTTGCTGAACATAAGAAAATTCAAACCTTAAGAATGAAAATGAATTCTAGTTGTTTGTATTGCATTCTAGTTCTGGGAGACAAAACATTTCCTTTCTCACTTTTCTGTGACATTCAGCTTCTGGGTTTCTTATGGAATAGTCACGAATAGTGAAGTTCAAAGTGATGTAGTTGAGGATTTTTAATAAAACCAAGTTCTAAAGTGTTTTTAAATTCAAACCTGAAGCATAATACAAAGCTCTGAAGTTGTCTTTGGAGGAAGTAATTGCTTTAAGAAAATACAAGTACATAGGAAAATAATTTGGTGGAAGATGTGCTGTATATCTAAATATCTAGCCACATAAAGTATTTTTTCTTTCCAAGTAAATAAAAATAGCAGTTGCTCTGCATTCAGTGCTATCGGGTTATGCTGATAGAAATGTGACTTTATATGTTCTTCCCCACTCCCCCTGCCCCCTCCCTTTTTTTTTTTTTTTTTCCATTGAGGACTATCGTATAGTGCACATGTTACAATTTTACATGCAGTGGCTGTCTGATTTTTCTGTAATGCAGTTATGGTCGCTTCTCTTTTCCTACAGCATTCTAACCCTGGGCACGCGGGGCCTTTTCCAGTTGTTTCTGTGCACAACACCACTATTAATCCAACTAGTCCTACTACAGCAACAATGGCGAGTGCAAACCGTGGTCCAACAAGTCCATCTGTTTCAGCAATCGAACTCATTCCTTCTGTAACAAACCCAGAGAATTTACCTTCCCTGCCGGATATCCCACCCATCCAGGTCAGTGGAGAAGATGACGCACTTGGGCCATGGGTGAAATAATGACTGCTTTTTTCTTTCTGTATCTTTTTTGTTTGGATGCCAGTACTTGTCTGTGGAATGGTATGGTTATTTATCATTTAAAGTCAAAGAGTTAAAATCTTCAGCCCTTGACTTGGGCGTGCAACTATTTTCACTATATAGGGCTGACCTGCTCAACCTGTGTTAACCTTTAAATTAATCAGTATTTAATGTCTGTCCTATAGTAAAATTGATGCTTAGATTAGTTAATCCCAAGTACTGTGTTCACTACTTTTCTTCCACAAGACTATCTATGGGAAGATACCACTGGAATAGTTGAGTGTATGTCAAATGCCCTGAATCGTGATTTTTTTATTCAGAGTTAAAGTTGCCTGGCACTTCTCTGTGATGTTCCTAAACATAACAATCAAATGCAGGAAGTAGAGAAAAGGTGTCCCACTGCCCTACTCTTCTCGCTCGTCACGTTTCATATGTACCCCAGTAGTGTGGCTGTAATCATTTCCTTGTATGCAAGAGGCCAGCGTTGGATCCTGGAAAGTGCTGCAGAGCATTTAAGCTGGCCTCTCAGATTAGTCTTGAGCTGTGGTGGTGTCTGCCTGGAAATTCTTGCCTGCACAGAATGTGACTGTTGCTGCTTTTGTAGTTTTCACTTCATCTGCCCACTATTGGTACTCACTGACTTGGAACTGCAGAGTGTGCCCTGTATTTGCCCAGAGGGGCAGTGGATAGTACTGCACACAGACTAAAGTAGATTTTGATGAAGTCAAGCCCATTTGGAGAGGTCAGAAGTGTACTTTAATGTACAAGTGGAGGCAAAGAAAGTAAAAGTAGTATGTTTCCTGCAGAAGTGTTTGGGAAGCCAAGTGGGGGGGGGTGATGGCTTCATCTTGAGAACAGGATGTTTACATTGAGATGCCCATGTAAAGCATGGGAGATTCAGTCATGATACAGGAAGCAATTGCCTTAAAAACAAAACCTAAATTCCATACAAGCAGAAGGTCTGCTGTGATACCGAAAGCAACATTTTAGCTTAGAATCATGTTCAAGGGTTTTACATTCCGTTTCCTCATGAGGCTGCAGGTAATTTGCTAATGTAAGAAGGGGGGCGCGGAATCACATCTCTGAATGTGATTGATCTGCAGTGCTGAAGCTTTGTTTAGTCATTAGAACAAAACATAACTGGCTATGACTCATTCAGCTGTACGTGTCTAAAGTTCATGATATACCAAGTTAGAAGAAGTTGTTAGTGGGACAGTCTAAAACGTAAGCATACAACTTCTAGGTGCACTGAAAATGCAGAATTCTGTTAAGATGTTCTTTTTTTTAATACCTGTTCATGTAATAGCTGTTACGGATTCTAGTTGATGAAAGAGTTGGATAGAAAGCTATTAGTCTTTCAAGTTGCTTGCACAGTCATAAAAACCTGCTTTCAATACAGTGTGTTTCAAACATGTTTTTTGCAGTTATGCTTTAAGCAGTTAAAGTGATAGGGTGCCTGTTTCCTTGTTTTTAATAGATACTAAAATCTGTGTAAAAAGTGAATGGGAGGGAGATTTCACATCATGCTAAGGAAAAACAAGTTCATGGTTTCCCTTAATATCTTGATTGTGGAATAACTCTTGCAACATTGGTAATCTGGTAGTTATATGACTAACACTATTTGCATGACTAACACACTGAATATCTGGGAACCAAAAAGTTTGGAACGACCTAGAGTAAGTGCAGCCTATGATCATACTGGAAGAACCCAGATATTTAGGAGCTTTTGAAAAATCCTACTCTAAGTTTCTGACTGGGCTTTTGTTTTGAAAGACTAATTGCCATATGAAACAGATAAAAACATTTGCTGATGTTGTGAATCCTTAGTGAACAATTCTGGTAAAGACACTGATCACAGTTTAAAGATGTGGAACTATTAAGAAACTTTAATTAGGCCTCTCTGATTCAGACTTTTGTTTTTGCTTCTTAGCTTGAAGATGCTGGTTCAAGTAATTTAGATAACCTTCTCAGTAGATACATTACAGGTAGCCACCTACCCCCACAACCTACAAGTACCATGAATCCCTCCCCAGGACCTTCAGCTCTATCTCCGGGGTCATCAGGTAAATGTGATGGGTATTTCTAGTGATTCTAGAAAGTGATTGGTATTTCCGGTATTTAAGTTTAAAATAATTACCTACCATTTCCTGCCAAAAAGGGAAGTGATGTTTTGTTAGTTTAAAATTTATTTTGCTGAGAAATAATTTTTTCTGGAAACTTAAATTTTAACTTCCTTCAGAAATATCTTTATAGTAACAAACTGCCAGCACATAAATGCAGTATTCCAGATACATGTATAGGCTATATACAGTCCTTTATTTTTTGCACATCACAGTTATCGGTCCAAAATGATGACTGGCTAGACAATTCTGAGGTTCGGGAAGTAAGTTTATAGAACAGCTTAGTCACAGAAATACTTACACCCGACAATCATTTGAGCAAGGTCACTCTAAGTATAGCTAATCGATGACAGAGCTTTCATTATGCATGTGAACAAATTGTCACCAATACCTAATGGTGAGTTCTTTAAACATTTGAAAAAGTCCATTTCTATTAGTAAGCTGATTTCAGTCATTTGATACGTGTTTCTCTTGGTCTTCTCTCTGCAAGATTATTGTAAGATTCTGTGCATGAGTGGTTGCAGTAGTGGAACTTACTATGTTTCTCAACCTGCATGCAAAACATACAGATTCTGCTTTTCTTGACTCTACTGGTGAATATCACTGGATAAAATTTGAGGACTTAATGGGCTGAGGGCTATACTGCTGTTTGGATTAGGTGAAATAATTATTGTGACTCTAACAACATCGTGTTGTCTGTGGTTTTTTTGGGTGTTTTTTTTTTATTTAATGTGGTGTGCTACACCTTTGTACTGATCAAATGACTGACAGGGCAGCTGACTTATGTGAATTATTAAATTAGGATACTCTAGCAGCACTTTTGGCATTATTCAACAATAGTAATTTATTTTATTGCAGAATGTAAATTTGTACCAAGTCAACGTCTGTGCTGCTTCTTTGCAGGTTTATCCAACTCCCATACTCCTGTGAGGCCGCCTAGTACCTCCAGCACAGGTAGCAGAGGAAGGTGAGTATGTTACACTAACACTGCCAGGCTGAAAAATCAGACATGAAGAATTTAAAAACAAAATAATTGGCAATAGGTCAATAAGGCTTTCATATAACTGTGACCCAGTAATGGAAGAATGCTTACATGAAGATTTTTTTTTTTTTCTTCCTTCACTATGGTTCTCTGCTGTCTTGTAAACTTGAGCTATCTTGTAAATGTGCTGACATGCTTTGCCTTTGAAATCGTTCAGGAAACAGTCACTTAAGTTTCAGCTCTGAGTTTTCCTCTTATTTATATGCTCCTATCTTTCTAGCTGTGGCTCCTCGGGCAGAACTGCTGAGAAAACTAGTGTTAACTTCAAGTCTGACCAAGTGAAAGTCAAGCAAGAGCCAGGGACAGAGGAAGAGATATGCGGTTTCTCAGGAACAGTAAAACAGGAGAAAACAGAGGATGGCAGAAGGAGTGCTTGCATGGTAAAGTTAGTTTGTGCAACAGTATGTTATGGTTTTCCTAGCAGCATGTCTAAGAATTTGGAAACAATAAAGCAATTTTACTCTTAAGCTTCATATTCTGTTAACAGCTCTGAAGATTGAAAGGTATTCTGCTCTCTGGCAGTACATCTGAACTTTAAGTGTGGGCCAGCTCGAGTGTTGAGCTGTCTGGTTTTGTAGTACTGCTAAGACTGCTCATTACTGGAGGTTTGTGGCATAGGTACCAATAAGCTGGCAATGGGACTTGAACAGTAGTTTGCTGGCTTATGTCGAACAAATAAACATTAAATGATGGCACACGTTTCCGTTCCTGATTTGGACAGGACTTGACTTACTGATGTGGATGCAAAACACACCCAGTCCTTGTCAGTTTTAGGTATTGTGGTAGGTAGGTGTGAGTTGAAAGTAGTCCGATAGAAAACGGAACTTAATCTCAATTTGGTCCATGCTGAGGGCTTTATTATATCCTTTAATACTATGCTCTGTCAGGCACAGGATAGTTTGTTGTGTAAATTTTATCTTTACACTGCTGTGGGTATTTCATTTTAATAGCTAGTGTTTGCTGCTTGTAATCCCTAACTAATAAAAGCTGAAAGTCACCCATTGTTAGTAGTTCCTGAACATTCATATGTGTGTAATTACATTGAGAAATCTTTGAATCAGTCAAAAGTTCTTAATGTCAGAGCATAAATAAAATACTGATGCAAGTGAATATTTTTAAGTGTTTCCCAGCTATGCTTGATTTAATAGGATTGTGTACTGGGAGCGGGGTGATGGTTTTGACTGTTTCCTAATGACAGTGAAGGTACATTTTTAACAATTTTATCAGTGTGTTTGGGTTTAAAGTTTATCATGTTCTATATCAGTAGAAATAAGTCTGTTCTTGAAAGAATGGACGTGTGAAACAGTAGTTTTCAATACTCTGTGGAACTCAGGTCTTCATAATTTGCTATGTATTTTGGGAAATGAGTGTAGTACCTTTAAATGGTGGATGGCTTTTGACTTCCAACATTTGAAAAGATGCCCTTGTAAAATTGACTCTGATTATCATGTGCTACTTTTATTTAGCTTAGCAGTCCTGAGAGCAGCTTGACGCCACCACTATCCACTAACTTGCATCTGGAAAGTGAATTAGAAGCATTAGGAAGTCTTGAAAATCATGTAAAAACTGAACCTGCAGATTTAAGTGAAAGTTGCAAACAGTCTGGACACAGCCTTGTAAATGGAAAATCCCCAGTGCGGAGTCTAATGCACCGATCAGCTAGAATTGGAGGAGAAGGCAATAACAAAGATGATGATCCAAATGAAGACTGGTGTGCTGTATGCCAAAATGGAGGGGATCTATTATGTTGTGAAAAGTGCCCAAAGGTGTTTCACCTGACTTGTCACGTACCAACACTTCTCA
>NW_010549526.1:0-10066 GCF_000687285.1 Phaethon lepturus | reverse complement strand
AGAGTGTAATGGTTCCTGAGAACAGCTCTGTGGTCTCATTCGTATGGTAGATTTCAACACAGTGCCAAAACTGGTGTTTGATCCTCAATGTCAGCTAGTTCTGGATGGTTTCTTGTCGGTAAAAAAATCTGACATTTCAAAGGCCTGCCTGAATTGTTTTGCGTGTAACTGGTCAATGTTTATCTGATAAACATTATGGTCTCTTAGAGCGTGAATCTGTTATGTAAAGTTCATTTTAAAGCCATGGTGAGAAAGGTGTTGTATTAGAACATACTTGGGAGAGGAATATGAGGGCAGGAAAAATGGCCTTGACTAGCAGAATTATCTTGAGTATTAAGGGTTATTCCTTATCTTTAGATGTCCAAGCCTTTACGACAGTACAAAGTGAAACTGTAAGACCTAATGAAAAAATCTTTGTAGTCATCACTGATGAACTTTGTCCCTGAATATCTGGAATAATTGTGTTTATTTTTGTTTAGTGGAGAGTGGATATGTACATTCTGCAGAGATCTGAGCAAACCAGAAGTAGAATATGATTGTGACAATTCACAACATACCAAGAAAGGGAAAACAGCACAAGGCCTCAGTCCTGTGGACCAAAGGGTATGTCTCAAATCTGTAGGAATCTGTTTCCTAGAAAAAGTGCGTTCTCGCATTAGCTATCCCCCACTGTTTCTTGAAGATGTTTTTGCTGTAGCTGCAGCAAATTAAATATAGTTGTGGCTTTTGCAAAAAAACCAGAAATGAGTAATGAGATTTTTTTTTCTTGCTGTGACCATGTATCTACGTGTTGGGGACTGTGTGAGTGTTCCATTACATTGGGACTGTGATCATCTAGTAGACAAAACTTGCATGTAAACACACATTCTGTACTTAAATGCATCCTTTAACATGCATTAATCTCTTCAGTGTTCTTAATTAGAAGTTCTTGATACAACCTTCATAAAACAATTAATGTAAGTTCGGTGTGTTAAGTTCATGCTGTGAGAGGTGCTAGAGGTATTTAGGTGCATTCTTGTGGAAGGTGACCTTGACAGTTAGAATTATTTTTAGCTTTATTAATCAGCCTGTGCTTAAAATGCTAGAATATTACCAAATCAAATTCCTCAGAAGGAATTACAAGCAAAGGAAAGAAATATTTCAATAGGGAATTCTTAGAAACACTCTGGCTTTGGTTTCAAATTGTTTAATTTTGTTTCGTGGGGAAAAGAAATAAAGTCTGCAACTCAGTCCTTTACTGTTCTGTGCGGTTATAGTTGGACAAAAGTGGTTGTGTATTGTCCTTTTTTTTTAAATTTGACTGCATATTGGTGTGCATCTTCATGTTTGACTTTAGCCCTAGGGTTTTGTTTACGAAGAAGAAAGCAAAAAGAGAGTATATTTCTGCTATGTGAACAGTAAGGTGGTGTTCTATCCTCTCAACAATTCCTTCCTAAGAACTTCACATCTTATAATTAAGTTTGTAGGGATTGCATTTAAATTTTTTAGTACTAAGCTTCTAAAGTACAAAACTATTTAAAATAGGGAGATATGAACTTCTGGGCTGAGGATAAATTAAGGATATTAATGTGAAGCTGTTTATTTCTTTGTAAGAAATGTGAACGTCTCCTGCTTTACCTGTATTGTCATGAGCTGAGCATTGAATTTCAAGAGCCAGTCCCAGCCTCGGTGAGTCTCCTGAAAAATTGTGATTTATTTTTGGCATAACATTTCTAAAAGTCTAGAGTTGAGTTCGGGAAGGAACTGACTGCTTTTAGTTGGAACATATTCTCCCTTGATCAGTCTAAAAGTTCTGGCGGTTGTCCATTATTTTGTGATTCTGAGGGAGACAGAAGCTGATTCTGTAGCTTCTCCATGCAGAGGCTCTAGTCCCAGTCTTAAACCCAGATACTTAAAAATACTTTCAATTAGCAGTTGTTGAATTGGAAAAGGATGTGTCGGGATATCTATGAAATTCAAAATGCTGTAGGAGAGCTGCCTTTTTTTTTTTGACAATCTTTTAAATTAGAGGAGGAAAGAAACTGGTTTGACTCTTCTGTTTTCAACTGTGAAAGAAGCAACTATAATGAAAAGCATTGCTGTGCTATGATAGACACTGAAGGTTAGAAAGAACTTCTCAAACAGTTTGAGGAAAGGAAATTGTTCTCACTTACTGGACATGCATACAGTGCATGAGGAGATTAGCTGATCGATATTTTGATAAGTGAAGAAATTAAACTGCTGCTGTGAACTATGTAGTCATTGTAGTATTAAAACACTTTATTTTTTACAGATACCAAACTACTATAAAATTATAAAGAAACCAATGGATTTATCTACGGTGAAAAAGAAACTGCAAAAGAAGCATTCCCAACACTACCAGACTCCTGAGGATTTTGTGGCAGATGTCAGATTGATCTTCAAGAACTGTGAAAGGTTTAATGAAGTATGTTAACTTCCAATCTGGATATTTTTTTTTTTTTTTTTTTTTTTTTTTTTTTAAGATTAAGGTTTATTTCAGCATGGTTGTGCAGCTTCTCCAATTAAAGGCTCTGCTTCCAGTTGTAACTTCTGCTTATGGAGCAGATGCTGAATCTGACACTTAAAAAAACCCAAACAAACCAAATGCAATTACAGAACTACCTCTCGGTTTTAGCTAAGTGGGGAGATCAGGCGTTAACAGAGGGAACTTTTGAAGTGCATTCACTGGTATGGATATATGACTGAGGAGCAGGGTGACCTTGTTTTACTGTACATCAAATAGATTGTAGAAGTGCTTAGGAAGTGTGGTTATAAAGACAATCAAGCAGTCCTTAAAACTGTCTCAAGCTCTACAGATGATTGTTCCTACACTCTTGAAACGTGGTAGACCTCTATTGAGGAAACTTCTACTGAGGAAAAGTGCCTTTCTGAAGAATATTCTAGTACCTCATGCAGGCTGAATCCAGAAAAAGCATTGTGTTCCTTGTGTGTAGTATTAAGCTTAGTGCTTTAGCTCATGGGTAGTCAGGCTCTCACAAAAATCAGTTTTCAGTAGATAACTTTTGCATGGAGTCATAGTTTTGATGAATGTGGAAAGTTTGACTTATTTTGCAATGAACCCATCTGATAACGAAATATTTACACCTTACATGTGAAACATGACTTGGGGAGATAAATTACCGAAGTGTTATTACTTGGTGGAGCAATGGAAAAAATATTCTGAATATTAAAAAAAAAAGTGGTGGTGTGCTGAAACAGGGTAGGAGCTGAGATAAAAGGGTATCCTCATTTCTGGGGCACCTGAAAGCAAGGATGACAAAAAGTCCTGGGGAGAAGACATCACAGGGAATGGCTCTCTTCTGACCTTAGAAATACATAAACCAGCCAGTATTTTTCTGTAAAATGTACTCTTAGTTTTGCAGTGTTTGGGCTGCGTTTCTGGCTCTGAAGAAGTAAATTGAAGGAAGTACGTAAACCTACAAAATTTCAACTGTTTCACAAGTACACTAGTGAAAATCAAGGTTAATGATGTAATGCGATAAATGCTCACAAGCATTTGGGACTTTGACACCCTCGACTCCCTTATGTCTCTGTATTAGGTGGAGGTTAATGAGCACTGTGGAAGAAGTTGCAATTATGTGAACTTCTCAATCAAGGGAATTAATGAAGCATCTACTGTAGAGGAAAACATGCTGCAGCTCTTAGGGACAAGAGTAAATCAAGGGAGCGAGGACTCACGGATTTGTCTTTTGTTTTATTGGGATTTTTTTGTTTGTTTTTTAAAAAAGGTGTTTCAGACTTGTCTCGCTATTCGAAATGCTGGCTCATGGCAAAAGACGAGTCACCCTCACCTCTCATAATAGCATTACGTCTAGTGCCTCTAAGCTATATGCTTTTAAAAAATAGAAATCCAAGTGGGGTAAGACCCCCAAGAAAGTAGTCTCGTGGAGCACTTCTCTCTAAAGTGAGACTTTTTCACAATAATGTCCAGGCAACTAAAATTTATAATGAAGAAAGCAGTCATGAGTAGAGCACAGTTTTGAAAATGACTGGGAGACACTTACTTGTACAAAAGTTGTGTGTTTTGTTGAAGGTTTATTTACCTCATGTCACCTACCTAAGACTGTTTTAAACCTGCTTCCGCTAAGTTTTAGAACTAAAAAGGTGTAGTCCATAACAAACTGTTTTGTTGTTATGGCTGACTTTAGTCATCCAATCCTATGCAATCTCATAACTTTAGAAAGGATTATAATTTCATTTTTTTTGACTCTGGTATCCTTTTTAGATGATGAAAGTTGTTCAAGTTTATGCAGAAACACAAGAGATTAATTTGAAGGTAAGCGTTTCAGACCATGCACACTTGGTGAAGGGATGTGCATTTCCAACAGGTGAATATTCCTGTCTTCTTTTATTTACAGGCTGATTCAGAAGTAGCACAGGCAGGGAAGGCAGTTGCATTATACTTTGAAGATAAACTTACAGAGATCTACCCAGACAGGACCTTCCAGCCTTTGCCTGAATTTGAGCAGGAAGAGGATGATGGTGAAATAACTGAGGACTCCGATGAAGATTTTATACAACCACGTAGAAAACGCCTAAAATCAGATGAGAGACCAGTGCATATAAAGTAATCTAATGATATGGACCTAAAATTTATTGTAAAAACTGTTATTTAAGTGTTCCTGGAATATTATCATGCCTACAGTGGCCATCTTGAAGAAGCTGATAGCTTTTTAAACAGTATTAGATTACAAAAAACACTTGTACAGAAAAGCAGTCTCATCAAAAGGGGAAAAAAAATGTATTGTAAATTTTTGGTGGTTTTTTTTTTCCTTGATTATTTGCTATATTCTTTCTTTTCCTGATGGAGGGGACACACTCATCCTGTTCTCACAGATAAGAGTTGGATGAATGTTGAGGAGAAGCAGACTTGATAAGAGATGTTCCATGTACAGATAAGACTACTTAGTAAAACGTTCTGCAGGACTGGGCCAGTACAGTTACCGTATCTTGCATTCATGCTGGACTGCAGTGTAAACTGTAAGCAATGTTCCTGAAATCCCCTCTTTGTGTGAACTTCAGTGCGTGTTGCTCATTGCTTTTATCATCTCATTTAAGCGGTATTGTGAATAACTGATCTTCTGTGTTGATCCAATTATCTAAATTTGACTTTCTTTACTACATTTTATGTATAGCAAAAGGAAAAAAAAAAATCATTAAACTGTTCTGAATTGGCAAGTGCAGGAGTGTGAGTTCTTGACAGATGAAAGACTAAACTGGTGGCAACAATCTCTTTTTCAGTAGAGCTACGTATATTTATTACAAATCCTGTGCACAGAACATCTTAGTGGTATTCATGGAAGAAGTTTTAGCATTGTGTCATCTGTCCCTGATCTCCCTAACGAGGCAGAATGTTATCCCCAATATTCATTGTCTAATTTTCTGTACTTAAAATATAGACTGAAGAGGTACTAACTGGTTGGGGTGTTTTTCCAGTCTTCCTAAATATCAGTTTCTAATAGACCACTCGGCAAACAATAACCTATTAACTACCAAATGTGTAAAATTTCCTGTATTCACTTTGTGCTATTTGTAAATAGTGAAATGAGATTTTTTGCAGATCAGCAACATTTGCTGAACTGTTTTTAAGCTAATATGTATTCTTATTAATTGTTCCTATCAAGAAAAGATTTGTAATATATGCTATTTCTAACATTGCATTCATTTTGAGGTTCTGTCTTATTTTTATTAGAATACTACTCGGAACTTTCTTCAGAAGCAGCTTATGAGCGAAATGTCTAGAAAGATTGGAATAAATCTGTTGAGATTGGGTTACTTGTCCATCCATTGAACAAAGCACTTCCCCAGACCAGGACTTGGCTCTGAGTGGTTTCTGGTCAAATACTGAAAACAGAACAATTTCCCTATTTCCCTAAACCCTGCGGCAGGCATTTCTGCAGTGCCTTCCCATTGCACGCTGCCTTCATTCCAGCATTTCTGCTTAGAAATGAGGTCATAGCAAAGTAATTATAGTTTGAACAGTTGTTTCCTTTACTGACAGAAATCAATACTAGAAATAATTAATGTAATTTCTGGCCTTCATATAGATCTTAAGGTAAGATGAAGAATAAATGTAATTGGATGAGGTCAAGTTGAAAGGCTATGAATTTGCCATAAGAGTTCGTGTGAATACAGTAATTCTGTGGTAAATCACTGGGGTTTTGGTATACTCAGCGTGAGCAATTCCTGTGACATTGTATACACTTTACCATAATGGTAAAGAGAAATGTTTTAGCACAATGTATTGAGATGTGCTCTCAGCAATTTTTATGCAAATCACTTAAGATTTGATCTCTTTTTATAAGAACAAAGTATATGTACATTGTGACTATACCTCTCTTACAGTAAATGGGTGACTTAAGGTATTTGTAACTTCAAGCTCATTTCTTTAGATTACACAAATGTTACACTTAAAACTCAAACTGGGTTGGCTGGGGTTTTTTCATTTCTCAGATAGTAGCATAGCGCCAGTTTAAACTTACTTTTTACCAGGTTGTATGTGAAAGGAAAATTAATTCTACTTAAACATATTAAATTGACAAATGGCAAAATCTCTGCCCGTAGAAAGGATGATGTGTGAATAGGACACTAATAGTAACAAAGGATCATTTAATGGCTCTATGTATTGCCTTTATGCATTTCTAGTTTCTCAGCTTCATTTTGCAAAGGAGTATTATTAAAATTATCATGAAAAGAAGATTTTGTGAATTCTTTTCAATTGGGGTTACTGTTTTTATGGTGCTTAAGCACTCCAGGTTCTGTACCTTCAGGCCTCAGCTTTTTAACTGTTCACTTTGTAAGGTGCACCAGTAATGGATTCAAGTACTGCAGATACCCACTGCCTGAACTGGAGCATAGGACAAGCATGAGGACATCCTAGACTGGGTCACAGAGTGGGGGAAGGACCACACTACAAAGCTGCGGGTCAGGGGTAGCACATGCTCCCTGGCTGCTGCAAGAACGGTACCATCTGTTTTCCACCCTGACCCCAGAGCAGATGTCTAAATGTGCTGAGATAGCCTCTCTGATTGGTTCACTCCCTGTGACAAGGTAGAAAAACTGTCAGACGTTGTAGGCTAGCAGCTTAGCCTACGTTCCTGTAGTTCACCTGCAAGCCACAAGTGATGCCAAACTTTGACCTTGATGAAAGTTCCAAGCTCTAATCTTGCACATAACCCACTAAACTGCTAGAATTGGTCCTTCCATGCTGCTCATTAGTGCTTAGTTGTATTATGTGGAATTTTGACTTGTGTCAAGAAATCTTAAGCATTTCTTTTATACAAAAAAGAAACAAAACAACATCCTCTTCCTTCTCCCCTCTTCATTTTGTAACTCCCAATACAATTCAGTGACTGTTTTGAAATTAGGTAAGTTCTATTCAAAAATATTTGAAGGATTAAAAAACTCTGCCAATACATTTCCTGATTCTGTAGTCTGCAAATGTTCATCATAGAACTGGTTTGCTCAGTCAAAACAACGTTTTGGTGCCATGCTGCATGTAACTTCAAGAGCAAATTAATGGGCTTTGTATTAACAGGCCACTGTGTTACTCTGAGCTGCTTCTCTATGCCAGATGATGTGTGTGCAATATGTGCAAGTGATGGTGTGTTTTACCCCGGGAATTGGAGCATAGCTTACATCAGTGAAACTTGTAGCAGAGAAAAGATGTGGTGGGTGCACTCTGCGTGCCAGCTCCTTTGTCTGCATGATTGCAGTGCTCCAACATGATAGCAAGAAGATAGTCTGGCACTCGATGTAGCTGTATGCTCTCATTTAAGACACTTGTTTAAAAAAAAAAAAAAAAAAAAGACCATTCATGTCTCAATTTTTGTTGTAAATGACCCTGAAGTTTAAGTTAATCCAAAGAAGTAAAAGGCAATGTGCTTTTGAAATGAGTGAAAAGTGTACAGTATGCTACTTGTAGACTTCTCAATTACCTCAGCAGGTATCCTGCCATGTAATTACTAGTGATTAATGATAATTTAACCAGCTGAATAGGTTCAGGTCTTTTATTTAACTGTGCCCTGGAATTAAATGGCCTATAGCATAATAAGGCAGAGTTACTATCAAAAAAATTTATGTTCCCCAAACTTTTGAAAATAGAAATGCTCTGTTAAATGTAGAGAGGTTGGGGTTTTTTTGTGCGGAATGTCACACCATTGCTATTACTTGTGACATTTGGCTGTGTCAGCACACTTAACACTGGATCATTGAAATGTTTTATAAACATTTCTGTAAGCCACTGGAACAGAAGTCCTTAAAATTAGCCCAAATTTATCACTCAGTTGTATAACCTAGTTTATTGGCTGATCTCTACAAGTTTCGGTAATGGCAACAGTATTTTTAAAGCTATGTGTATGATGTATTGGAAGCTGGCTTTTTCTTGTTTTTCTCACACTCTTCCTTGGAAAAAGCAATAAAACTGCTTTGTCTGTTGCCTATTAGCATTACGGGAATCCTTTCCTTTGGATAGTGATTTTGTAGTAAAGTTTGTATGCATATCACCAAGTCTAGCTTTTAAAAACAAAGTGTGCAGGAGTTATTGACAATATAGTGTGGCATTTTATTTTAAAATTTGGGGAAAGTTACATATTTTTTTAAAAAGTAGGTGTTTGAGTAAATAATGGAGGTACTTTTTTAAAAAAAATTTATATGCCACAGTTTACATAGACATATTTCAGATTGAACATATGCATTTTATCTTCAGATACGGTGATTTCTTTTATTTTCTCAAAGTGCGTGTACAGTAACTCTTCCATCTAGCTCCTGTGTTTGCTTATGGGGATCCTACTTTATATGCTTTCTAATGTATCTGAATTGAATTAGTTTTCAAAAATTGCAGTTAATTTGGGTATCTTTATTATAAGTGAACTATTAAATGTATGAAATGCAGTTTTGGCCTTTTCTATTGAGTGATCTTACAGCTCAAGGCTGCTTTCTTTAGAATTTATTGAATTTCTACAAGGAGAGGTACTAAATTATTTTATAATTTCGACTTGTTGCAGCATTCACTCTAGAGTGAGCTACATTTAAAAAAAAAAAGTGGATGTCTGCTAATGGCCCGCAAATGGGGGTATTAGGTTCAGAACACCACGAAACATGTATATAAGCCTATAAAGATTTGTGCGGTTGAAAGCCTGTTTTACATGTAAATGTACTCATGGAAGGGTTAAATTCATGGTGTTCTTTGATTCTTCGATTATTTCTTGCTTCCAGTAAGTGAACTGGTTCTTTTTTGAACATAGTGAACTTCACTCATCTTTTAATATGATTATTTAAAAAAAAAGTGCTGTTTCTGTGGTATTGTATTATCTGAATAATCACATTTAACTTTTTTTAAACAAGGCTACCGTTTCTAATTGTTCTGTTCTTGTGTTTTTTTGATGGTGTGTAATTAAAAAAAAGTTTTTCTTTCAGTGGTTATTTAATACATTAACTGCCTGTAAATATTTCTTGTTAAGTGCTTGGGAATGTGCTGTAGAAGTTGTATTGGATCAGTTCGAAGCATTGTTTGAAAACCATTTTGTTTTGGTTATTTCTATTAAATTAGAAAAAGGACTCTTTCAATTTGAGTTTCTTTTTTGCACATCTGTGTTAGGTCATTAGATGCTAGTTCATGTCTGGCAAAAGACTTTTCTGATACTTGCGGTGGGGAAGTACCTTGATGATGAAATTTTAACTGCAGTGGTTAAGTATGACCACCTGATCGCTGCAGATTATGCAGCCTCAGTAGTTCCAAGACAGGAAGTACTGAAGTCTAAACTCGGCTCGGAGTTTGGGTTGGAGGTGCTGCCATTTCAGCGCTCTGCACTTTCCCATGAGACGGTTTGTCACGTTTACCTACATCTGGTACACGAAATGCAAGTATTTTAAGGTTTTCTCTAGGGTTTTTTGTGCCGCTGTCATCCTGAAGGTCGGTGCAGCCTCGGAGGAGGCGGTTGGCAGACGTGCAGCTCGCTCACGTCCTGGAGCTGGGGCGCTTCCCAAAGGCCCGGCGGACCTGGCGCCGCTCTGGGGCGCGCTGGGGCGCGGCTCCCCGCGCCCC
>NW_010549525.1:0-4869 GCF_000687285.1 Phaethon lepturus | reverse complement strand
CCTTGTCCTCATCCTCGGAGACAATGTTCCCTGCTATATCAAGTAAGGGATGGAGATTCTCCTTGCCTCTCTTTTTGTTGTTAATATATTTGTAGAAGCATTTTTTGTTATCCTTTACGACTGCGGCCAGACTGAGCTCTAGTTGGGCTTTTGCCTTTCTAATTTTGTCTCTGCTTGACCTAACGAGATCCTTGTACTCTTCATGAGTCGCCTGCCCCTTCTTCCAGAGGTGATAAACTCTCCTCTTTTCCCCGAGTCCCAGCAAAATCTCCCTGTTCAGCCAGGCCGGTCGCCTTCCCCACCAGCTCTTCTTACGGCACATGGGGACCGCCTGCTCCTGCACCTTTAAGATTTCCTTCTTGAAGGCTGTCCAGCCTTCCTGGACCCTTTTGTCCTTCAGGGCTGTCTCCCAAGGGACTCTCTCAACCAGTGACCTGAACAGGCCGAAGTCTGCCCTCCGGAAGTCCATGGTAGCAGTTTTGCTGACCCCTCTCCTTACTTCACTCAGAATTGAGAATTCTACCATGTCACGGTCGCTAAGCCCAAGATGGCCTCTGACCATCACATCTCCCACCAGTCCTTCTCTGTTTGTAAACAGCAGGTCAAGCAAGGCACCCCCCCTGGTAGGCTCACTTCCAGCTGTGTCAGGTTTGTTACAGTCCCGCACAAGCCGGAGGCTGCAGAGCTGGCTCCAGACAGAGACAGATCATATATGCACTTTCTCCCTCCCGTAGGCAACTGATTGAGGGCACGGAGGTCCTCCAGAGACTGGAAGCTGTACCTACGTGTAACGAAAGGCCTACGGTAGCCTGCAAGATTATTAATTGTGGGACCTTTGAGCCATGATTGCCAGCTGGTTTTCCTGCCTGCTGTAAGGTAGAGCACTCTTTTCCACTCACCTTTTTACAGACCTTGATGGCTTTCACTTAAGGGAAAAATAAAAGCGCTTCTTGCACATGTGAAATGCTTGGAATCGTAAGTTCCCAAGTTGTTAAAACGCACTTTTACGGAAGTATAGAAAAAGACTTGTGAACATAACCCAGTAGCCATTTATGGGAAATGGTGTTAATATGGTTATATAGTGACAAGCAGATGCGATAAAATGCACATATGGCTAAAGCACAGATGGACAGATGGATGCACACCTATAGGGATAAAGCTAACTGTTCCTGGCTAAATTCTGCCTCTCCCACAACCTCCACAGCACAATTGCCCTGACAGGTTTGTCCTCAGGTACCAGACACAGTCTGCTTATGGTAACTCTGACATCTCAAGAGGCAAGGAGGACAAAAAACCTGTTTGCAGAACTGCAGCCCTTCCGAATGCCATGCATTTGATCCTGCACTGACTACTATGAACTAAAAGCAACATCCTTGAAATCAGGTTGGGCTGCATCAGGCTAAAACCAAGAAATGGTAGAGCAGACGTAAGCCTGAAGTAATTATAGTTGGCAGATGGTCTCAAATAACAAAAATGTGACTATTGCCACTAAAACAGAGAAGAATATTGTTTACAAAGTTACTGCAAAACAGGAAATGTTAAGGTTATGTGTGGATGCAAATATATAATACACAATGATTGCTAGTGTCAGGGATTTCTTACATGCAAGATCTCTCTGATGTACAGTGCAGAGCTTGGGCATGGATGGCTTCAGCAGAGGATGGCAGGTAAGCATTAAAAGCAGAGATGTGTGGAAGATCAGAATGCAGCCTGGAAAGAGAGGCCATAACTGAGTGCATTGGAAGTTCAAAGGAAAGAGCATTTGGTCATCGGGCTCGGATGCAGAGGGAAGGCTAAAGCAGCCCTGCTGTGCCAGGGCTACATGGACACCATCAGTGTAAAGCTCCCTGGCCTCTATGGCCAGAGCTGCAAAGAGCGCTGTGCTGAGCCACCTTTGCTCTTCGGCTCACCGTATGAGACCCTAAACCCCACAAAACAGCACCAGTGTAAGATAGGAAACAGTGAATTAGAGAAGTATTAGGAGACCTAATTTTGTCCAAGCTTAAACCCACGGATTTCATGAAAAGTAACAATCCTGAGTTTATTTGCTAAATAAGAATGAATTTAACAAATCAGCAAATGTTTAACTGAATGCCTGAAGAGGGCACAGACCTAGAGTGATCTCCACATGCTCTGAGTGAATACAGAGGTTGTCTTAATTTTAGCAAGGGGATTTATGTTTTTCTTATGGTACAAAACAAAAAGATTCTTTAATCTAAAATATCTGTATATGTCTGTAGCTAGCTATGGAGCCTTTAACACATTTTCTCCTTTTGTTTTCTGAAGCATTCTGCAATCTATACAGAGATTACTATATAGGAACTAATTCTTCCGTAAAACTGCCCAGAGAGTAATTATTTTCACTTCATAGTTCTGTGCCAAAGATGAAAATATGGTGTTGTATTTTCTTCATAAAATAACACATTTCCTGACAAATTACTTTTCATAAGTAATAGACTATTGCTATGAAAGAACATGACTTCAAAATTCAGTATTGGGACAGAGGTTAGCGGCTTTTATTTCTTGCAAAGATTTTAAACTGTATTCAGATGTTTAAAGATAAAAGAAAAATAATTTTATTTCTGCAGGTTACAGAGGACAATGCTAAAAGACCAATTTGATTTTTTATTTGCTGTTGGCTTGGTCACCCACAGCAGATCTGCTCTGTAGCATGGCTGCACCCCAGTGTCCCCATGAGGGACCAAGCCAGAGCACAGTGTGTGCTTGGAGTGCGAACGACCTGATCTGAGCAGCAGTCAGAGCACAGAAAATCCTGCTCTGGCAATGGGCAGTGTTCAGGATCCCTCAGGGCAGACAAACACCTGACCGTGTCAAGTGTCAGAACACTGATCCTGTGCCAAAAGTCACAGACCTGGTAACAAGTAGGATGGCTGGATGCACAACATACAGGGTGTCATACACTTGGGATCTAGGAGAGCTGCACAGAGTGATTTGGTAGGGGACAACTGGTTGAAGTTACATCGCATGGAGAACATTATAACAAGAAGAGGAGAGCAGAGCCAGGAAATGTTTTGAATTTTAGGCATAATGATCCTTCAGGCAAGCCACAATTACTGTATTTGCATTGGTTATGACAGGACGCTCTGCCAGAGAAAATGTGGTAAAATCTTTCATCCAGTATTAAGGAAGTCACCTAAAAGAAAGAGCGTGTCTTTCAACCCTGGTTCCCCAGTGCCTGCAAGTTGGATATGCTTAAGGAGCCCAAGGCAATGAACAATGAAACAGGGAAGGAAGAACCATCTTATCCTCAATCCAAAATGATATTTTGTGCCCTATTTTCTACTGTAACCTACATCTGATCGAGTCACTAGGAATGCACTGCTGCCTCTGAGAGCGCCAGACCAGAGCAGTGGCATGCGCAAGCCCAGAGGCAGGCCCCAGGGTTTCCAAAAGGCCGGGAAATTCAGGGGTGGTCTGCAGACAGGGAGGTGAAGACTTCCATTGCCAACTGCTAGTTTTGGAGAAGTTCCCTTCCTCAGCAACCATAAACAAAACCTCCTTTTTATAAAGGGCAGATGGTAGCATCCTGCATCCTGCAAAACTATTACCTTACCAGATTACAGAGTGTTTTATTTATGTAATGTGTCACTGCTGTAGGAAATATTGGTGTCTTTCAAGTTTTGCTTTATTAGAGTTTCATGCTGAGCTTCTTACTCCAGCAAAACACTCTCTTAGAAACTGCTCTAAATGAAAATTGATGAAAGAAGCCTTCAGACTACATACAAAGTTATTTTCTTCATACAGGCATATGTATTAAAATTGCAAGGACAGTGTGCTAATAAACCATGGACATAAGGCTTCAGTCATTACCCCTGACTAATTCAAGCACTGATCAGGTGAAAGTTGGAGCGGAGTCATGAACTACAATGTAGTTTACCTAGTCTGAGGTCAGAGGGTGTCTGAATCTGACCCAGGAAGGCTGCTAAGGTCAACAGAAATTGTTAGCTGGCCTCTCAGCTATGTAGGTACTCCACAAGGATCTGGGGAAGTCCTGTGATCTCTGAAGTGTATGTTCATTTTAATGTACCTGGTGGGCCTTAGACAACGTATTTCATTTTCCCACAGACCAGCCCCACTTTCCTTTTTAGACCGTCATGGCTACAGCTCTCTACTATTGTCCTTTGTATACTTATTGCCTGCCATATGCTTAACAAAACCACCGTTGGCCCCCAGCCGTAAGTCAGAGACAAAAGAGTTCCTGCCACCAATTCCAGGGAGAAAAAAGATACTCCCAAGGACTGGGTTTGAAAGAACTTTACTGAAAATATCAACTAGGCAGCATATCAAATGGATCAGAATGATGTGATATAGCTACTGCATGAAGAAAATGGGTAAGTGGAATATTTTACAAACTTAACAGAAAGAATCTTGATGCTGTAATTCTGATAAGGTTTAGGATGTTAAGAAGCAATAATGGGTGGCCAGCTCAACAGAGCTCAATCGTGCCAGTACTTCAGATGCTGTGAGGGGAGAAGCACTGGTCTGGGCTGTCACGACACAATGAGAGCCAGAGGGCCCGGTCAGAGGTCCCCAGGGCCAGGGACAGGCAGGGCTGTGACACTCCTGATGCTGCAGCTCAGGTGGGGGCCAGATGCAAAAGCCTCAGCCTAAAAGCATCTCCTGAGAAAAAGCTGGGGGGGCTCGCTGAGGTTCCTTCTTTTAAAAAGCTCCCAGGCTGGCCAAGGCATCTTCAGTCAGCCAGCCAGCCTTGAGCACAGAGCTAAATGCCTAGGAGCCTGGGGCATGCCATGCTAAGAGCAGGACACAGGTCAGAGCTCGCTGCTGTATTACATCATCACCAACAGAAAAATGCATGTTTATATTAAAAAAAAATATATAAATATATAT
>NW_010549524.1:0-19810 GCF_000687285.1 Phaethon lepturus | reverse complement strand
AGTGGGCATGGGGGTGTTGGGTTGATGGTTGCATATGATGATCTCTGGGCATGGGGGTGTTGGGTTGATGGTTGGATATGATGATCTTAAAGGTCTTTTCTGCCTTTAATGCTTCTGTGATTCTGTGATCATGGAACCATTTGATGTTTGCCTAGGCTGGGCACTAGGCTAGACCTCTTCCCCTTGCCTGCCTTCATCCCGAGCCCATTTCCTCCAGCCTGCGGGTTAGACATTCGTGTTGGTACATAAATGGGAAAGTTTCTATCCTCTTGAGCCACTCAGGTGGACTCTTCTACACTTCTTTACTCTCCATATTAAGTATTTTTCCTGGAAAGAGCATTTTCTTGCTAGGTACTCACTGTTCACAACAGACCATCACATAAGCTGTGGTCTGTTTTCTAGGTGCCAAGGAAAGCTGGTCCTAGTTAAACTCAAGCAGGTAAGCAGCCTGATTCTGATGACTGTCGTGTATCTCCCAGACAGAGAAAAGTTTGGGGTTTTTTCCCCTTTTTTCCCCTGTCTCTCATCTGCACTCTCTGTTGTCTTCCCAGAGTTACTGGGCAAACCCACAGATTAAAAACAAACAAACAGACAAAGCCCTCTGTTTTGATAAAGACATTCTAAAAGGTGCAAAGACAAATAAACATCGGCGCTGTGTGCTCTTTGAAATGTGTCCTCTGAAGGGGAGATGTGTTAAAAAAAAGTTTTCTGTGAGGAATTAGCATTCTTCGGGCATGCAATAAAAATTGCTTCTTCGATTCGACATTCAGGACTCCGCTGACACACGTTCCTGCGTACATCTCTTTCTCAGTCCCAAGCAAATCTAACGCCTTTGTCCTCATGCCAAGGGCTCCTTGCAGCCTGTCCCCGCGTTATCTGTCGTCTGTCGTTCGCGGCCGAGAGTCCCACTCCTAATGAGGTGTCCAGCGCTCTGCCCACTTGCCCAGCTAGCGCTAGCGCTGTATTTTGGGCAGCTGACATCTGTATCAGCAGCTGCCTGAAGCTCTCGACCTCCTAAAGCTTCACGTGCAGAACCCTGCGGTGTTGAAGTCCCTGATGAGTGGGAACTGAGGAATGATCTTTCGGTTTGTACTCCTCCGTAAGCCAAATGTTTGGACATGCATTTCTTTTTCTATTTACATCGCAAACAACCATTGTCTCATTTTGATGGGTTTTACTCAAAAGTGCTTATTGATTTCTTTTCGCCGCCTTACAGTGCCTGCGCCGAGCACGTTGGTGCTGTGCTGACACAGTTTCATAACGATATTTGTCCTGAGAGTAAAGGATGGGAATTACAGCACACAGCTTTAGAAGAAAATTACATGCTATCAGACCACAAATATACACCTAATTTACCGTTAAACCTCTGCATTTGAAGCTCATAAAAGCAAGGGGCTGGAATGCAGCACTTTTTTTGCCTTGTTCGTTTAGCTCACGGCAATGGGATATGCTGATGTGCTTAGATATACAAATACCCACTGGGCAATGTGGCAGGGAGCTGTAGTGTATGGTGGCACTGCTGAGATGTGGGGTTATGTAAATTAAAAACAGTTTTTTGTTTGTTTTTTTTTTTAAACTGTAAACTCTTGGCTTTTTTTCCCAATTAAATTGTAAAAAAATAAATTGTAAAGACAGCCAGATTTGCTAATGCAAACGACCCTGTTTCTGCAGTTTTGGAAACAAAAAATTGTGAGAAATCTGATAAAAACAGTACTTAACAGGCGTACTTTTCTCAGTAGACTGCAGGCCCATCCCCTGATGTGCTGTCCTGAAGGCTCTTTAATAGGGAAAAGGAGGTTATTCCCACCACGCGGTGCTTGGCATTTTTGTGGGGAGGGGCCACCGCCTTATTTTCACCCTGGAAGCCGCGGTAGGAGCACATTGCTGATGTGCTCAAGATTTTCCATGGCTAGCTATCTACTCCTGACCCGGTGTTTTTGTTGTGGGTTTTTTGTGGTTTTTATTTTTTATTTTTATTTTTTAAATCCAGGCTTGCTGGGCCATGGACAATGCACATGGAAACTAGCAGAGGAGAAGGTCTCCTAAGGTCTTCTGCATAATGACTTTATAGATTTATAATTAAATACAAAAATCTACGTCCTTACTGTCCTGGGTTATATCACGGCCTTGAAGCCTCAGAGTAATGTGGTGGCTCAAATTCAGTAACTTATTGCTTTGGGCACCAACTAGTCCTTTCAATAAAAGATTATTCGATTGGGAATTCATGAGCCCTGTGGATAAGTGCTTTCCAGCTATGTGTGTTTGTACGTTTTTAGGGCAGCCCGTAGCACTTTCAGCATCTCCTGGGAGCGTGGGGTAGGGCTATGTTCTCTCTGTGTCCTGGACTGGTAGAACTGGGCAGGCTGGGAGGGATCTCAGAGCTGGCTCATCCTTTGCTTTTGTCTTCTTGGAGCCCCAAATGCAGTATGCTGATGTGCAAATCTCTCCGCGTTATCCCTCGACGTCGTAGAGCACAGGGAAAACCTTGAAGATGCTCTAAAGATGGAATTGTTTTGAGTCATGAAAGCACTAATAAACACTCCTACACGCTTGCAGTACTCAGGCTTGGTTGTTCTAAATAATTATAATTGCTTTAATTCGTCATATTTTGTGACGGCTTGTTCATTAAATCATGAGCTTCATGAAAGCTCCAGCTACTGAGTCGATCTGGTAGAAATAGTAAGATAGTATTTAGCTGTTGGCACAAAATTATGCAGCAATTATGACGAAAGAAATTCATTCCAGATTCTGCTGATTACCATGGTAACCCACATACAAAAGAGCAGTATAAGGCCACTTAGCATATGAAAAAGGGGGTTTCATCCCTTATTAACATCCATGCTATAGATTTTGATAAATCCTTAAAATGGAGGCGCTTCGCTTTTTAGTTGCACTTGTGTTGTAACACTGTGAATCCTCCTAGGAAAAGGTGAAGACTGGTCTTGGTAGGAGCATCTCTCTTGCAGAACAGCTAATCTTCTGCTTTGCAGAACACGTGCTATATATTTTTGACTTTTCTGACTAACGGCAATTACTAAGGGAGGACAAGTGGCTGTTACAGGCAGAATTCCCAGGTTAGCAAGGCAGCCTATTTTTAGGTGCATCTTGAAGGCACAGCTATTAAGTTCTATGCAGTGCTTCCTGTAGCTCCAGTTTATAGCTCTGGACTCAGAGAAGCTTGAGCTGTATGATCGATTGGGCTAAAAGGGTCTCATGCAGATGTAATCCGTGAGGGTCTGCCAACTCCAAGAATTTAGGAGTCAAGTATTGATTCTCAGGAATAAAGCTGACTTCAGTAGTTTTCAAAATAGCTGGTTTGGATTCACTTTATGCCTGTGCATATGGTGTACATTTGTTTTCAAGTGGTTTGCAGGTGTGTGTGGTTTTTTTTTTTTTTTGAAGGCTGTTTTCCCCAGTTGTGTTGGCCAGAAGCTTTTGAATTAAAGCTGAGATTTAAGGCCAGGTGGGATGGGGCTTTGAGCAACCTGGTGTAGCGGAAGGTGTCCCTGCCTGTGGCGGGGGGGTTTAGAACTAGATGATCTTTAAGGTCCCTTCCAACCCAAACCCAAACCATTGTATGATTCTATGATTTTTGTTATTTTTTTATATATTCATCTTTCTCCAGAAATTAAAGAGTTAAGGAAAGCGTATGATGTTGTAGCACTCATGGCAAAACTGAAAGACTTTCCCATCCTGTACATAATTTAGTCACCACTGGTGTAAAAATACGAGCTTGCTGCTATGAGTCATTCCCCAGTGTAGCTGCAGAGGAAGGTTTCAGGGCATCCTGGTAATGCCTTGCTGACTTTTTGGTTAAGAACATGAGCCTAGCCTGCACAGACCCAACAGAGAATGATGTTATCTGTAGGAGAGCTGCTGGTGGTGGGGCCAGCTCTGATGTGAAAGGCTGTGGCAGGGGCTTTGGGGATGCCACTGCAGAAGGTGATGCAGAGAATCAGTCCCTTGCGCCGTGGTGGGACCCAAAGTCCCCACGATGGAGAGGCAGGCAGGGAATGGGGAGAGATTGGTAGCACTGAACCCATGAATAAACATGGCTTTCATGCTGCAAAGCAACTAGAGTCTCCCCGGCAAGAAAACAGCTGTTACAGATGTGGCTCTTCAAAAGTGTGGAAGTGATAGACGTGGTAGTGCTGGGGGACGTCCAGTGAGCTAGAGGAGGGGGTGTGGGGAGGCCTGGGAGGCAGGCTGCGGGGAGCTGGGCTCCGTCGGAGCGGTAAGCCTGAGCCCTGGGTGGAAGGGAGCCTGAATGCAGCAGAATTACCCAGAGCTTTAAAATAGATCATGGAAAACTTAGTTGTTCTATGGTGTGTTTTTATTTATCTATCCCTCTGCGATCAGTGAAGCGTAACAGGAATGCATTCTTTCATATCCTCCAATTATTTTACTTGCACAGTTCTGTCTGAGGCAGTGGATGCCCAGAAAATGCTCAGTGAGGTTGAGGTGTAGTTATAGAACACAATCGATGAAGCCTTTGAAAATTCACCTTTGCTTCACATCTCTAAGACTTGATGCGGAACCGAAACTCAAGTTCAGGGTATGTTTTCAGTCTGCCTAAAACACTGAAGGGGAAGCTGGCTCATCTGTAGTTACTAACTCAACTGAAACCACATGGTGCTCTTCTTATGAACAGATTCTTGAAATACTTTCCTCCCTTGGATTTGCTTGATGAATAATACCAGGGCAAGCATAAAGCTGTTTTTCCCACGATACACATAGTGTGGTGCCATTTCCTCATTCTATAAGGTTATTTTAAGTGATTTGTATTGCTTTGTAATAGCAGAAGCAAGTTAGCAATTTTGTGTTCTCGCAAAGACTGCTTTTGTTTTTTGGGTTACGGGACCAAATCCAGCCTAGGCTGGTAAGCATGTTTGCCTTGCTCACGTGTATGTTCAGTGGCCTCTCAGAAATGCTGAAAATCAGAGTCCAGGTCTCTAGGGCTGGTAACTACTGCACCCACCGTTAGTTGACACTTGTTTCAGGTGTTGGACTTCAAGTCCAAAGACAGCTCATTTGAAACAAGAAGACGGCATAGTACGCGTGAAGTATACGTGTGCCACAAATGGCCATAATGTGCTTATTCCATTCCTTAAATGTATTTAAGGGGCTTATGAATGTGTTGCCTGTACTGTAAATTACCTGTGAATCTGATACTGGCATCTGACTATACTTTTGGGCTGTTTGCTATTTGTGGTTGGCAAACTATGCATGTGAGTCTTGCTACAACAAAAACTTTTTCTGGAAATAGCTTCTCAGTGTCTTGAAATTGATGGTTTAGTCTGCGTTATGGACATCAGAAAGATGGAAAAAACTTCGGGAGCTAATGTCTGTTAATGCTCAGAGGGGAAGGGAAAAATTGTCTGCAGGTAGGACTATACTCATCACCCCTACGTGACTGCTCATTTAAGATAAAGGCATTCAAAGATCCGTTTTACAATCTGCATAGAATTAAAATAGATTTGGTATTTTAAGAAAATGTTTTCATGAATGTATCAGACCCATCAAGCTTCACCTATTGAGCTAGATATTCACAGTTCAGAGCATAATTCAGCTCGCTGCTATTCCTTTGTCACCTATGCCCTCACCACCTACTTTTCCACCCCCAAGTTTTAGGTGGGTTCTTCAAAAGATGAATAAAACTGAATTAGCTGCACAAAGAAGAATTCAGGGCACTCAAATTCAGTGGGGAGAGCGGGTGCGCATGTGTGTGGGAAGGAATGAGTCCACTGACAAAAGCAGCTGTTAAATCTTTAATGCTTGCTTCTTGCTACTATGAGAAGTATTGAAGACACTTAATAAAAATCTTTTAATTTTTTTTCTATTACTAAGTCTGTAAGGCTGCTATACTGAACTTGTGGTACATTCCTCAGCTATAAGAAGCTGTGCGTTAACACCTGCTTGAAGGAGCGTTCCCTGTTCTGGAGTCAGTGGTGTTCGGCTGTGTTGCTGTTGTGATCTATGACTGCATAGAATTTTACTTAAAACATATTTTTAACTTCGCTGCTTCCCGTACATCTGCAAAGCAATTACATCTTATTACCTTCACCAAGTCGCAGCAGTGCCTCCCCCACGCAGCGGGAAGGTGCGTAAATGATACACCCTCAAACAGCGAGGCAAGGCTGCTGCGTCCGCCCGCGCCAGGGACGTGTCCCGGCAGCTAGCGGAAGCAATAGCAAGTCATTCAGAGGAGTAGCTGGGGGGGTTTATGAAGGTCCAACTGTGTTGGAATACCGACGCAAAAGTACAAGGAGCATCACACACAAAGGCGGCTGAAGAAGCAGGAAAATGCTGATTCAGCATTCTCTCATGATATATTTGTTGCTTTTGTGCTCAAAGCCATGCGGTGCTTCAGCCTTTGTTTCAATCAATTCACCTCTCTGATGAATCACCGGAGGAGGCAGTGGGCCCTGCTACATCTTTCCATCAGGCAGGATTAGTGCTAGTTATTTATTTTTCATGGTGGACTTTCCCCGTTTCATTTTCTTGCAATACATACTATGTCTTGCCTTCGAATTTCAGTTACTCTGCAAGTATTTAGTGATTTTTGCTTTGTGTTTCTTGGTTGGGGATGATAGCTGCACCCTTCCCTATCACTTTCCCCTGACTCGGTTACTTCTGCGGTGCCCTACTTCCATCCCACCTGGGTCTAGGCTGGAACCCCTTGGCTGAGCTATGATCCGGGCTGCGTGGGAAGCAGAAGGAGTTCAGCTTGCACTGCGGAGAGATGCTCTGTCGTTGAGAAAGGGGTGAAGCAGCGTGTGGAGTGGTGTGTGACTGAGGCGAGCATGGAGGTCCCTTCACCTGGACTGCCCACCTTCACGTGTGATACATAAGATCAAGTCAAGAGCTGATAGGTGTTGATGGAGAGGAGTCATAACTAAAGACTCTGAATCTTCCAGTGGAACAGGGTTTTCTGAGAAGTACATGGAGTCTGAAACGGATGATCAGAAGGACCAGTGGGTTTCGCTGGATGCAAGACAGCGTAGCTTTTGGGTGGGCCACTCCTGAGACAGGTATCCAATACTTTCAGGCCAAGACTTGTAGTGTGTAGACTTGTAGCGGTGGCTGTAGCATGTATCACATCATGGTGCCCAGATGTCCAGATTAAAAGCGGTCAGGGTGAGGGAAGCAGTGCTGCTGGGGAGGAAGGGACGGCGAGGCTGGTGATGTCCGGGTGGATTTTGTTTTGATGTGAAGTTGACCTGAGGGTAGGAAACACAGCTGGGACCAGGAACTGGGAAGTGCTTCCTTGTCCTGTATAATAGCCACAGTCCCAGAGCTTCCTCAGGATGACTGCTCTGTGGCTTGGGACTTGGTGTTGCCATGGTCCCTTGCTGGGGCTAGCTGCACCCCTCCACCATGCTTCTGTTTTTCCCCAAGCCTGGGGACTCTGGAGGTCCAGCAGGTTGGGCACCAGGTATTGAACCACACTGCAGCTTCCCTGGGCGGACTGTAGGTCTGGGAGCACTGCCTGTGTGAACCGGAGACCTTGGGAGTCCAGACCTGTATCCAGTAAAACTGATGGTCTTTTCATAGAATCACAGAATCATTAAGGTTGGAAAAGACCTCTACGGTCATCAAGTCCAACCATCAACCCAACACCACCAAGCCCACTAAACCATGTCCCCAAGTGCCACTTCTAAAAGTTTTTTGAACAATTCCAGTGATGGTGACACCACCACCTCCCTGGGCAGCCTGTGCCAATGTTTGACCATTGTTTGACCAAATTTTCAGTTTCTGGGTAAAAAAATCTCATTATAATCTTGAAATTGTCCTGTTCATTGGCCAGCCACTGTCTCACTACCTGTCAGGACAGAGGACTAATTGAAAGGGATCTTGGCAAGTTATGAATGTGGGTAGAAAATAAAATGCTAATCGGCTGCAAAAATACAGTCTGAAGGAGAGTAATAGTAAGCATACATTGAACAGATGGATAGTGAGAAAAACAAGGCTAGAAGTCATCTCACAAAGGTGAGCATAAAACATGCATTATGCTTCTCAGAAACATGTCTTTTGTTAAAGCGTGAAAGCGCCATTTTAATGCTCCAAATCTTGTCTCTTTATTCAAACGATTAGAAAAACTGAGCAAATTTCAGTGGCGTTTTTACTAGTGACCTCCCAATGCTATATTAAGGGAATAGCTATCTTCAGTAACCTTTCATCAGGTACCTTAAAAAGAAAGAGGACAACTGTTCCCAAAAATCAGAAGATAGAAGTCTCTGAACTGAGCTCGCTAATGGTAGCTATCAGCTGCATTTTAATGGCAAGGATGATTAACCTCTGGAGCAAAGGGAAGCTGTGGACTGTCCTGTCCTTGATGTGTTCAAATTGAGACCAAATGCCTTCCTGGGAACTTCTGTTCACCTGATATAAATTATTTTTCCTAACACAGATTTGTAGGTCTCAGTTAAGGGCTATGGTGTATAAGTGAAATTCTTTGGTCTATGACTTATAGGAGGTCAAACTCGATCACTGTCTACTCTGAACTTCTGAATGAGTCCTCTCTTGCTTCCTGGGTGAAACAGCCGTTGGGTACAGCAGCATACCACTATGGCTTGTAATGTGGCCATCTTTCCAAATTCACGCTCCAAATGTGAAGGAGATGCGTTCTTTAATGCAGTTCCAAGGAGAATTTGAATGATAAAATAGTAAAATCGAAACGTGGCTTTTTTCCCCTCTGGATTTGCTCCATGTCCACCCAATTGTACTTCAGTCAAGGTCAAGAAAAGTGACTCCAGAGTATTGCGGTACCAGCTAGGTTTGGAAAGCCATCCTAAAACCACGGGTTTCCAAGGGCTAAATTTCTGACTATACAAGTCATGTCAGAGATTAGTGAAAGCTCCATGTACATACGCTCCATCTGCAGAACACTACTCTGTAATCTTACTCTGCTATTTTTATTCTGCTCAACCAAAAGGTGGCAGCAATATTCACTACTAAGACATTTGATATGTTTTACTGTAGTATAAAGTTTAATAGAAGTAATGAGGGTTCAAGTCATAATTTTATTTCTAGTCTGAACTGGAATAAAAATAATTATTGCACCAATGTGTCTGAAAAGAATGCTTCTAAGTTTCTGGTCTAGACCTAAAAAGTTGGGTTACCATTGGCTGCACAGGGGTCGGTGTTGTAGAAAGTAGTAACTACCATATTCGAATAGAGTGAATACAAGTCTAATCTAGTATTCTGTCCATCACAGCAGCCAGTGGCAGGTGTTTCTGGAGAATAAAATGCAGTGGAAAACTCGTGTAAGCTGTCAACAATATTAGGTCTCTTCCAAAGCCTTAATGGTTCAAATTCAGAGCTGCGTCAGGGGAGGTTCAGACTGGGCATGAGGAAGCATTTCTTTACCGTGAGGGTGGTCAAGCACTGGAACAGGATTCCTAGAGTTGATCCTGGGTCGATGCCCCAAGCCTGACGGTGTTTAAGAGGCATTTGGACAATGCCCTTAACAACATGCTTTAACTTTTGGTCAGCCCTGAAGTGTTCAGGCAGTTGGACAAGACAATCGTTGTAGGTCCCTTCCAACTGAAATTGTCTGTTCTATTCTGTCCCTGCCAAGGCATCAAGGCTGAAAGCAAAGCTTGACTATATCCCTTCAAATTTTGCTAAGCAGAATGTGTAGAGCTACTACAGTAGTTGTAGTATTCAAATAAATGTCCAATCCTTTTTTTTAAGGATAAGCTTTACGAGTCTTTGGTTCCATCGTTTATTTTAATAGTCTGGAATTTTTCTACAGTTTGGATAAATATGTCTTTTTATAAACTTTGATTTTTAATACCTTTTAATTCTGTGCTCCCTCATCTGGATATTGAATTAAATTCTGAGAACATGGGGTTTTGACCTGCTTTTCTATTGCTCGTAATGATTATAGGCAGGATGGCAGAGCTGCCTTTATTTATTATTCTGAACACTTCCAATTATAATATTCTGTTTTCTGCTTGTAACTCTGTCAAGCTTAGCTGGTCCAGCTGAATTTTTCCATGCTTGCTCTCAAATGACTTCATTTCATGAGAGAACACAGCTATTGCTATGGATACTCTTTGTTGGACCACAGCAAATATTAGAACCTAAATATTGATCCTTCTCCATTTTTTCCTACTTTTTTTTTTTTGTTTACTGTCTCACAGGCAGTTTTAGATCTAGGACAGAACTTTCCTCTCAGCAGTCTATTTAGGGTTTGTTTTTTTTTTTTTAAGTAGCCTCTGTAAGGATGTTGTCAAAGGCCGGAATAAACTAATCATTCTGTTCTTTTTTTATGCATGACTATAGGGTTTGAGAGATTAGGGAAAATACATGCCTAACAACTTCATGGAAGAAGAGTCAGGGGAAGAAGTATTCATATTTGTATAAGTGTTCAGAGCATCAGAAATTACCTGATCTGATCAAGCTTCTGAACTATACCTGAGCTTTCACAGAATTACATTCTAACATCATGTGCATTGGTGCATTATTTCAAACTGGGAATTTTGAAGGTTTACCAATGGGCTCGAACATCTTTGCCTAAAAAGCTGAGAAACAGCTTCTATTCCATCCTATTTTAGTAGCTCATGCATCAAACTCCTTTTACACATAGGGCTTTTCATACCTGTAACATGAAGGTGGGCTCTGCTGCTGCAAGAATTTTTGTAATTATGATTGTTCTCTTTTGTAAAGAAAAGGCAGAAGGTATTTTTAGTCTTTCCTAACTGCCTTAGATTTGTAAAAGGACTCATACAGTGCTGCTGGCATGTGGAGTATTTTGAGATGTTGAATGAATTAAGTGAGAATTGCAGGTGTTTATCACCCTGAACGGAGCACAGATGACTCAATTCATCCCAGATTCCCAACTGACTTTGCTAGAGGATGGCAGTGCCTGGGGATCCCTGAACTCTTGTCCTGTCCCAAGTCACCGCTGTACCTGGATCTGCCAGACCCCACCTGGCATGAGGTCTCCCTGCAGTAAGAGTAGACTGTGGAAGGAAGAGGGGTGATGTTTTGGCCATTCTGTGTCTGTTTTGAGCTGTCCTACCTAGCACAAATGGCTGTTGGCAAGCTTGACTACGGCTTAGTCCTCCTGGAGATGGTGCTGTTTGTTTCCTTCAAAAAGAATTACTAATGGAAGGGGGTGAACCTCTCTAACAGAGACACATTAAAAATACGTTTTAGGATAACGATGATAAGCAGTCATCATTTTCAGGACCTTTTACATGGATTTTGTGTTCTGTTCCTGGATGGTGAGGCTATCACAAACTCATCGTTTCAGCAGGTAGATAAGAAAAGGTCTCATGGAGACTTTACAGGCAAGAACTCAACTTAAATATGCAGAGCCAAACCCTTGAATTTTTGGTTTTTTCTACTCGGTTCCCAGCTACCCTGACTAAATATTTAAAGAAATCAGGTTGGATAAGTGGTTCCTAGTCATTGATCTGTTGTTTCTGGATCAGTTTCTCCACTTGGATGGGTGTCATGGAAATCTACTGAAAGGAACTGAAGAGTTTCCTATAGTCTCTGCTATGAAATTCTAAGTGCTGTGTTGCAGTGTATGGTAATTGGATTATAAAGCATATGAAAATGCAACAAATTCAACAGGCTAATCAGGCCATCCCTGTAAAATTCTAAGGAAAAGTAGCAAACTATACATAAGTTTGTGTTACGTTTGCCTAGTTTTATTTATTTATTTCTTCCTTTAACCTCTTAACAAGAACAATAAATTCTCCTTAGCACTAGGACTTCACAACTTCGTCTGACACCTTTTAAGACACCCTTTGTCCTAGTCTAAGTTACTCTAAATACAAAATAGAAATTGTAGTTTTACTAGTTTATCTAAGGAAAGAAAAAATCTCCAGTGAGATAATGTTTTTTACAGAAGCTGGCGTTTCATTTTAGCTAGCAGGGTCATCTTTGTCCAGCTCCAACTGCTCAGTCAAGGCTTTGTTTTCTCTAAAAGAGCTATTACTTGATAGTTGTAATTTATCAAAAATGTATTTCAAGTAACCTTGTTATGAATGTTTACTGATAAAACTACAAATATTTGAATATATCTGGGAAATTGTAGAATCATAGAATCATTAAGGTTGGAAAAGACTGCTTAAGATTGGCAAGTCCAACCATCAAATTAACACTGACCAGGAGCTTTCTGGACTGTTATGTGTTTTATGAGATTGGAAAATCTTTCTGCTTAATGCTCTGTAGCCTCTGCAACATCCTCCACCTTACCAGTTTGGGATTTTGATCAACTCACTTAGGATAGCAGCATTTTAGTGCCACCAGCTAATACACTCCTGAAAATCTGGAGGTGATCCATATGCAGAGAGCACAATGTTAAACAAACAGCCGTGGCTGGACGTGATGTAGCTGGCATTCCCGGTCACCGCGGCCGTGCGCCTGCAGTGCTCCTTCCCCTGCTACAGGCTCCCTGCAACTTTGCTTTTATCAGCCCCGGGTGGGTGACTGGTGCTCTCGTGTGTCTGTGTGTGTTTCAGTACTGATGAGGCTTTCCAGAATGCAGCGGGGACTTTCTCTACTTGGGTAAAATAGCACCAGCTTCCCGTAAACTTTGTAATTGGCTTTTATTGATAGTTTCCCATCATTTCATCAGGTGCAGTCTGAAGTGGTATAGAGCAACCCAGCATCAGCACTTACAGCGGTTAAGGAGATTGATTAACATTCATAAGAAAAGAAGAGGAGCTTAAGATAAGAAATAAAACAAATGCTTAATCCTTTGGCCCAGACGGTTTTTGGCAGGGAAGATGAAAATGCGTATCTTCTCTGAAAACAGAACCCCCCTATCTTCCTTCCAACAAAGAAATATAACACAGTTCCAGCCATAAAACCATCTGTCTTTTTGGGTTGGTACCTGTAGTGGTATTTTGGACCTGCAGCCAGTAGCAGCCTGGTGGATGCTGAGAGCTGCTGATCCATGGGAGTTTTGCTGGAGGGAGATGTCTGCGTGCTCAGTGCCTGTGAATATCACCATGACTGCTCAGCTGCCCACGTAGCAGCGTAGGTACTTCATTTCAAGTTCCAAGTCTTTAAAAGGGAGACCCATGTTAATACAGTGGTATGGCTACGGGCTATGTCTTGCAACCTTTCGCAGGTAATTTTGGATTTGCTTCGCTCAATACTGTGCACTAGTGGAGCTGGCTTGAGTTATTAAAACCTCAGAGCACATTCATATCTGCCTCAGGAGGTGGACATAATCTACTCTTCTTTATCAAAAACACTCTGGAAGGCCGTAGCTATGGTTCCGAGTTCCCCACAGCTCAGCTTCTTGCAAATCTCCATAGTGCCTGCAGGAAAGAGAAATTTCACAACTAGTTAAATATAGAGGATACCTACAAATGTAGCCTAGTTACCTCTCTCATTGTAGGTGCTTTAACCCAAGAGAAAGTGACAATGAAGTCTTCACACTCTCTTTAATTATAGCAGCCTTTATATAACAGTGTCAGATAAATGTGTTTTAGAATAGGTGGCACCTCACTTCCTCCAGAAGAACTGTAAAATTAGACCCTCTCAGACTAATTTATTACTTGAAATTCAAAGAATTAAAGCATGCCATCCAGTAGTCTCTTTGAATAAAACCTTTAAATGCGCAGAGTCCTCTGTGCCACGACATTTCCCAAACAGCTCATTACTTCTTTCTTTTGAAATATAAATACATGCTTATCCGTCTGATAGCTTTGAGGACTGCCAAATACCACCACTGTCATCCAGTTCTCATTGCTTGTGAGATGTTGGAGAACAGGGTTAGTGGGGATCTCAAGAGGTTATCTTATTTGTGTCTCCACCCCAAGGCAGAAGCTGTTGTTACTGAACCAGGTTCTTAGCTGATCTGTATTATGAAACAGAGGATGGGGGAGAGAGAGAAAAAAAAAATGCTTTAGAGGGAGAATGGGTAAGCAATTTGCCTATGCCAAATAACTTAGAAGAGTGAGGAATTGGACTCCACCCAGCTGATGGAAACAAGTTGTGCCTTAGGTGGATTGCTGGAGAATGCTGACGGTCTTTTTCCTTTATATTAATGAAATATATTACTTGGGCTGTTTGCTGATTTCAACAAGAGCAGCGTTATATGGGGGAGAGCAATTTTCTTCAACAGGTCCCAGAATTCAGGCAATGGAAGATCAAAACCAATTCTTATGTTTCATATGAAGTATGCTGATGAAGACAACTGGTTTTGGAGTCTTCCACGTGCTTAAAACAGCTAGGAGGAGTGGGTCCATATCCAAATGTGCTATTAATGTAACCACTAACGCTGTTTGTTAATGTGCCCTCGCCTGCTGTGGGGATACCCTCATTACCCCTAAGTAATGTTAATACGAGGCCAGGATCATAACCTTACTGTCAGAACGGGAAGAGGCCATAAAGAATTTCTGACCTTCACTGAGTGGGTGTTTGTTTTTTGTTGCTTCAGGGTTAATATTCCTGTCGATCCTTCTCTCCTCCACAGTAGCAGGAAAAGAGGCACTGAGGCCCGCAGTCCTGCTGCGCGACTGGCAGTGAGTTAGTAACGGCGAAATCCCAGGTGAAAGTGAAATTTGTTAAAGTATGAAAAAGAGAGAACTTGCTGACTTACATTCTGGCTTTGCGCACTGCAGTGCTGAGGCATTTACTTGACTTGGCACTCTAGTTACTGCACATTTATTCAAATAGCACTTCAGTGTGTTTATGCAAATAGTTCATTGCATAGTTTAGGAGTTACATCTCCTAAAAGAACCATACAAGTGCTGTCATTTGATTGTGTAATCATTAGATTGGTCTTTAAATAAAATTTCTTATGGTTCTGTACAAAATTCATGCCCTGGGGAAAAACAGTATTCCCACATTTGGATAGCTCAGAAATCACTAAATAATTGATAGTTGGGAATATACGAATGCATGTCTCAAAGAGACCTCCTTTGTACTTCAGAAGTGGTTGGCTTTAATAAAAAAGGAGAATATCAAGAAACTCTAGTGGGATCAGAGTATTTGGAGGAAGCCAAGTATTTCAGAGGTCTGTGGGATGCTCAAAATAGTGTGACTTCCGGTCCCTTCTTTTACCTCACCCCCCAATAGGGTGCAATAAAGTCTTGGCTTTAATGTTAATGCTGGCTCAAAATGCCAGGAGCAGCTTAATTATCATTGAGCCCAGTGTCTTAGGTGGCCGCTAACTTCAGGAGGAATTCTTTCTTTGCAATAACTCCTGGATTTCCGTGTGTGGTTCCTATTTCTGCTCAGGAGGAGTTTTTGGTAGGTAGTATTTGAGGGCAGGCATAGTTACTCACTGTTACTTGCTCTCGTTTTATGCAGAATTTCTATATTTTGCATTTATTTGAGGCCAGAAGAAAATGTGTGAGTCTGTGTTATATCCTCAGTGACTTATCAGTCATTAGAGGGCTTAGAAGACTCTTTTGCTAATATTATCTTAGGTAGCCAAGTGGAAACAGCAGCTATAGGTAGTGCTATCTTACAGTACATGTTTGCAGGATCATTCTCCAACCCCAAGATTAAAAGGAAGCACAGAAAACCAGCTTCCTCCAGGTACCATACCAGGTCTGAAACCAGAGACTTTCAGCCAGTTGTGATCACGCTACAGTATATATTTGCCTGCACGCAGGTACTCAGTGCAGAGACGATCCAAAGTCCTTCGGGTACGTGCCCGGGCACTCCTGTGTTCCCTGAACAGCCCTGCTCGCAAAGCAAGGGTTGGCGTTAATAGGGAACGGAGTAATTGCATTTCTCTTCATGAGATCTCTTTCACTTTGACTGCTGCTGCGTGTGGGAAGGAAACAAGGCTGACTTGAGTTTACCTGCTAGCAGTTGTTTCCCATTCTGCTCCGAGTCCCGCACACCTTTTTGGGAAGCCTGTCCTTTTAACTTCAGACTTCTTATGGAGCCTGTAAAAATTCTTGAGAAGGAGTAGGCTTCTAATTACCCAGCAATAACAATTCACGGTCCTTAAGGTGATGCCAAATGATACCTTTGTTGTTAAGCCACTTGAACTCACGTTACGCATCTTCAGCAATGGGACAGCCTGGGTTTTGACAGATGCACTGGGTAGGTCCTACAGAAACTGGCTTGTTTTGTGGTTTTTTGGTTACATCTCCTTCAAAATCTCCTGTGCCTTTGGGAACGTGTGGAGTTGTGGGCTGAGATCAAAAGACAACATATGCTCTCTGCATACAATATTGCAGTAAATCCATGCAAAAGCTACTTCATAGCAGTCCTGATGACATCATCAGAGCATGACCATCCTCAGTGAGGAATATCCCACATGCTTACAGAGATTGCAATGCACCATGATTAAATCCTAGTAATAAAAGTAGAGACTGGAATGCTTGAAAATCTCTATTTACCAGTCTTTGAAGATTAGTGTCATAAATGAATGATACAAACAAAATGTATAATGCAGCAACTGACACCACTAGAAAAAAAAAAAAGTAGTATTTTAAAGCATTAGATGTTAAAAAGACTCAGTTCAGCTCATTTACCCATTACATGTTTTCACCAGGTGTCTCAGAGCTGTGCACGTGCACACACATGAACTGACGGGTTTTTGGATGCTAGTTGCTTTAGTGTTAGCCAAGTGCAGACTGAAGGTGGCAGGTACCAGAGTCTTTCCCTCTGGCCTGAGGCAGTGGAATTCCCTGCCTAATAATATCAGATCATCTGTATTCTCTTTGGGAAGCATGCCAGGGATGATTTTGATCTCTCAAAACCTTCAGTTAATGGGTGACCCTCATCTTTGAACCACTCCTTGGGAAGCTCACCTAAAAAAGACAAAGCTTTTAACTGTCTCTGCCATTGTACTCTTTCCATTTCGCCTATGCTAAGCTATCCCGTAAGTTGAAACCAAAGAATTTTGACTTTCTGGAAGCCAACAGAGATGACCACCCATATATCCAGCGTAACAGTGTCCCTCGCTGTAAAAATGAGGGTTTTACTGAATAGTGCCCCATACTCTAGCAGTCATGTATAGATATATCTGTGTTACAGAAAGTAGTGAAATAGTGATGGCTCGTCACTGAAATAAATTTTGAGTTATTTTCCTTAGCCTGTATACCCTCCCCTCTGCAAACCTTCCTTGCTCCCTGTTTCCAAGCTCCATCCAGCCTCCTGTTCCTTCAGTGTATTTTTTCTAACGATGGTGGTGAACCCCTGGCCCAGGTTGCCCAGAGAAGGGGTCGATGTCCCATCCCTGGAAGCATCCCAGGTCAGGCTGGACGGGGCTCTGAGCAACCTGATCAAGTTGGGGATGTCCCTGCTTATGGCAGGGCGGTTGGACTAGGTGGCCTTGACAGGTCCCTTCCCACCCAAACCAGTCTATGATTCTGTATTTTGAAAGCCTGATTACTTTTCAGTATCTTCCAAAGACCTGGACGTCTTCCTTTCTTGCTTTGACATCTTCCTCTCTTGCTTTGGTGTGCTACCTCTGTTTGTTTCTGCTGCATGTTTTGTGGATAAATTACCTCAGAATATTCAAAAGGGTCTTCGATTTAGAGTTTCTCTATATGACAGGTATTCATGTTTTTGCATTTTAGGCACGTGCCTGGGGGAAAAAAAAACCTTATAAGTACAGGGGTTCCTGTACTTTTTTGGCTCTTCTAGTAATTTTCTCCAACTTAGACCATGAAAACGGGCGTGAGATGTGTATGTTTGGGCTGACTGAGGGTTGCTCTGTCGCTGGGGGAGCAGGGAGCAGTTCAGGTCTGCCCCACATCCCAGCCCTTCTGCTCCCGGTGGCGGGGGGGCAGGTGGCAGGACCCTGTGCTGGTGGCCCTGCGGAGGTGTTGGGGGGCAGGACTGCCAGACCTGCCCACAGCCCTTCAAGCGAACTGGGAAGAAGTAACTTGAGGCTCCTCGAGGGTGATTCAGAGCCCCTACCCTAACTGAACGGCCTAAGCACTGTATTTTAGGCACCTAAGCTAAATGCTAGAAGTAGGTTGTGCGACTGTCCTTTATGTTTAGATCTTTTTCAAGTACCATCCTTATTTAATGAGCTGTGTGTATTTTTACGGCATCTTTTAGGAGCCTTTCAAGTTGAGTCATTAAATACATATTTTCAATAACCTCTGTCTCTTAAAAGGGCAGTGTGAAATGTAACTACTGGAAATCAAATAGTGATTCCCCTGACTTCTGAATTAAATTATTTCATTACAAATTTATGTGAAGTTCAGAGACTTTTTTTTTTTCTTCTTGTGATTTCATGGCCTTTTTTTATTTTGAGCTGACAAATGATCCTGACGTTGCACTTAGAAATTCCTTTTCCTTTTAAATTTTAATAGTCTCCCACCAACAATGTATTTATGTCTTTGAGTTTGTAACATCACAGATCTTCAAGGTGGGGAGGGGACCTGTTCCATAGCACAGGCCCTAAAATTGATCCATTAACTCCTGTATAGGGAGTTTAATGAGAATTTTAAAGGCAGTCTTAGAAGCTGAAATCCTCCTCCGTCTGAACAGCCTTGCTCAAACCACCATGAAGTGTCTCAAAACATGCTGGCTGTGTTCTCCAACCCTGATGTAACTGGAAGGATAATGAGGAGGAGCCGCTCAGTCTCCCGGGGCATTCCACTCTTGGTCGAGATGGCCAAGAAGGTGCCAGTTAGCATCAGTCATAGAGGTGGTTTCTGTCATCCGAACAACCGTTCCACCAGGAGCAGTTTGGCAGAAGTGCTGTCTTGTTTGAAACAGACCACTGAAAAGCCATCAGAGATATTCATTATTAACTACTTGCTGTGCCTTGTCTGTTGGGTTGACGTTGGCAATGAGCTTGTTGCACGGGGCTAGGGATGAAGTTGCTATTCCTTGGAAGATGTCATAGTCTGAGAATTCAATCCTGAAAAACACTTCAAAAAGACCTACTTTAACCATGAGATTCTTCTCTTGATCATCAGTGAGACTATGCTTCCTCTATATGTAGATACATAAGCTTTTGCAAACCAGGAGGTTTTACGGGCAGAAGGAAGGAATGCACTGGGAGCACAGGGGAAATAGTAAATTGGGAATAAGACTTACCATAACTTTGTGGAAGAACTTTAATGAAATTTGTAAGAGATTGTGAGTATGGGGAGAATAATACCTTTGGCTTTGCTTCAGATGTCCATTGGACATTTCCCAAGTGATTCGTGGTAACTTTGCTTAAGCCTTTGGAAGGAATAGTAGAGGAAGCAAATGGAAAAGACAGGAGGTGTTGATGAACACAGAGATGTTGGATCCGATCGCACTGAAGATGAGATTTCAAATAATTGTTTCGATAATGATAGGAAGTAAATTGTACATTATTTTCCTGAATTATTATTTTGTTCATATAGGACTGTTCTTTAGTGTTATGCGTGCCCACTACAAGTTCTGAAGTTCTCAGAAGGAGAAACATTCAGTGCTGAAGTACGAGATCAAGAGACATACAAGTGAAGGGCTGGCTTTTGCAGTTTCCTCGCTATGTGACTGACTCTGTTCATCAGTTCGCTTCTCTGGACGTGGTTTCTTCACCTGGGGAATGAGGCTTGCTGGCGTACAGTGAGGCACAGCGTGCGCGCCTGGCTGATGCTTCACAGAACACGCAGCTATTCGAAATGAGAGGTAGAACCAGAAACTTCAGTATTAGACCTCCAGTAGGACCCGTTTTAGAAATTTATTTCTTAATTTAGTTGTAAATAAGGCCCAAACTTAGGTTCTTTTAATTCTTAGTGTTTAGGGTTTGGTTTGTTTTTTTCCAGACCTGGGCGGGGGGACGAACGGGGGGGTGTGTTTCTCCTCAGAAACAAACCGCTGTTCTCTGGGATTTTGAAGAACTGAGGCTGTGGAAAAGACGGAGGGAAACGCCCCCGTT
>NW_010549523.1:839-1263 GCF_000687285.1 Phaethon lepturus | reverse complement strand
TCACCTCATAACACGCCCATTCTTCCCATAATGAAACCAGATGGGTTAAAGAAACCGGATGGGTCATACAGGATGGTGCATATATCCTCCCAAGCATACTTGGTATAGTGTAATAGATTTGAAAGATGCTTTTTGGGCCTGTCCTCTGGATGAGGGATCCAGAGATTATTTTGAAAACAACAATTAAGATGGACTGTGTTACCACAAGGGTTTACAGAGTCACCAAATTTATTTGTACAAACATTAGAGAAAATTCTAGAAACTGAAGAGGGTACCCAAAAAGCCACCATTAAATTGTTAAATTTTCTAGGGGAAAAGGGATTAAAGGTGTCCCGATCAAAGCTACAGCTTGTAGAACAGAAAGTAAAATATTTAGGACATGGGCTGAGTAAGGGAAGGAAGAAGTTAGATCCTGACAGAGTAT
>NW_010549523.1:0-310 GCF_000687285.1 Phaethon lepturus | reverse complement strand
GTTTGGAATCGGGACCTCTGAGTCCATCATGGTCAGCTCAGGCTTGTGAGCTGTATGCCCTATGTAGGGCCCTGGAATTATTAAAAGGAAGAAGTGGACTATATTTACAGATTCTAAATACGCATGTGGGGTGGTCCACACTTTTGGAAAAATTTGGGAAGAAAGAGGTTTGATTAATTCGAACTAGAGGAAATAACTTAGCAGATAAAGAGGCCCAGGAAGCAGCCTTGAGGACTAAGGTTGACACTAGCAAAAAAGAACGAGAGGAAGGAGAGAAGTAGTTTACCCCAGAAGAACAAACAAAATTGGA
>NW_010549522.1:0-3618 GCF_000687285.1 Phaethon lepturus | reverse complement strand
CAGTGTGGCCAGCAGGTCGAAGGAGGTGATTGTGCCCCCCTGCTCTGGTGAGACCCCACCTGCAGTACCACATCCAGCTCTGGAGCCCTCAGCACAGGAAAGACATGGACCTGTGGGGAGCGGCTCTGGAGGAGGGCTGCAAAAATGATCTGAGGGATGGAACACCTCTCCTCTGAGGACAGGCTGAGGGAGCTGGGGTTGTTTAGCCTGGAGAAGAGAAGGCTCTGGGGGAGACCTTATTGCAACCTTCCAGTACTTAAACGGGGCCTATAAGAAAGATGGGGACAGGCTTTTTCGCAGGGCCTGTTGCGATAGGACAAGGGGTAGTGGTTTTGAACTAAGAGAGGGTAGATTCAGATGAGATATAAGGAAGAAATTTTTCACCATGAGGGTGGTGAAACCCTGGCCCAGGTTGCCCAGAGAGGTGGTAGATGCCCCATCCCTGGAAACATCCCAGGTCAGGCTGGAGTGAGCTCTGAGCAACCTGCTCTAGTTGAAGATGTCCCTGCTCACTGCAGGGGGGCTGGACTAGATGACCTTAAAAGGTCCCTTCCAACCCAAAGATTTTATGATTCTAGAATCATAGAACAAGCAATTCAATCTGCTGCACTTCCTACATCAGCCCATTGAGTACTTCACTTAGCATAACAAGTGCTCCACTGGAACAGAGTAAACCAGGTACAACCAGTGCTTTATTAACAGTCTCACTCGAGTTTTGTTGATTCTGCACACTGGTAGTTAATCTGTGATAATGGCAATATCCAGTAAAATCACGGACCATTCGAGGGTTGAAACAAGAGATTCCTACTGCACTTGGCTGTGTTCTGCAGTCTCCAGCACCTAGTTCCACTTGCAAGTTAGTACAGGTAAGGAGACAGAGAGGTTAAGTCTCCATGTGCAGCTGGGAATATGGGAGAGAGAGTCCACCAAGGACTGGGGGAAGAATTTCTTCAGGTTAGGTTTCCACTATTTCAAAAATTTCCCTATGCCAAATGGACAGGCTTATATGAACAAAAAAGTAATTAAAATCTGACACTTAAAATCTAAAAATATATAGAATTGTTTTTTCTTTCAGGCAGGATGGGGACTAATCAAGGATGCTGCACCAGAAAAACAGAACTAACATATTTATCAAAAAGTTTTGGAAAACCAAACCAGAAAGTAAGTGACATTGTTAAAGAGCGGAATAAGGGGATTGTGAGAAGCAGGTGAATCTGTTTTCAAATGGCAAATATACAAAGGCTGATAGTCTCTGGCAGGTTAAATGTAAATGCACAAGGTAGGCAAAGCAAGAAAAAAGTTGAAGAACACCTGGCACACAGAATAAAGATGAATAATAAAATATATCAGAATCTGGAAGCTAGAGAGTAAGGCTGATAGATGATCAAGGTGTAGAAGGAGCACTCAGAGAAAATAAGCCCACAGCAGAAACTTAATCTTCATTTTTACTTCTGTGTTCTTTACCCAGTGTAATCAGGCTGTGGAAACCTTTGCAATAATATGACATAAATTCTGAAAGCTTACACAGCTTTCAAGAGCAGATCAAAGAAATTAATGGAAGAAGAACTTACTGAGGGCTAAATACAAAGATGTTCTCTGTCTCAAAAGTTGCCTGAGCTACACATCACAGGATGCTGGGAGAGCACGTCGCAATACGTTACAGACTTTTCTTACATATTTCCCTGAGCATCCTCTTACTGCCTTGTTTTCCTCTCACTTTCCTGAGAATACTGCAAAGCTTTACTTGGCTACGGCAGGGTCTGAGTAGACTGGAACAGTCAGGATTTGAAGTGTCAGTGATATTCAGCATGAAACAGCATGCTACACGCTCTTCTCACAAGCATGTCTTACGGAGCTGCTATGGTACTTCCCGATGTGGCAGCAAGTACCGTGGAGGAGAGAGAGATGCCAGAGGAGGGTAGCAGCAACACGGGAAAGGTCGCAGTTCAGAAAAGGGGATTGGTGTAGGACTCCCTGCCAGCCCCCAAAAAGGATGTAATGTTCAGTTCTCTTGTTTGGTGTAGACTCCAGGCTGGATGGACCTCTGGTCTGGCCATGCTTATCTTCTGCTGTAGCTATCAGTAGGAGAGACGCAACATTTACCTTTCACAGGTACGGTTCCCGCTCCTTAGCAGCGGGAAGAGAGGGGTCGCTGACTGCCGAGGGGCTGGATCACACATCGCCAAGCCACGTGTGGGAAAGCTGCCGTTCCTCCTGCTGTCGTCTCCGCTGCCGGTTGGGTTATGGTAGTGCTGTATATGGCCTAATGGAGCTAGAAAAAGTGACATTAATCTAGTTTATTGATAAATTAGTGGTATAAAACTTGAGATTCTCCTTTTCCTACAGTATTTCACATTACTTTCTTAGAATTTACCTCAGTGTTAGTCATTTTAGGCTGCTGCAGAAGAAGTTACAGAGACATAGTAAGCTGCTTTTATTCATTACGAAAATAATAGTGCCTTAATTTCCAAATAAATGTTGTACTACTGAGAACTAGGATTATTCTGCTTAGGAAGCTTGCATGCAGAAAATCTAAACAAAAATTTGATATCTATTCTCTTACTCTCTGTCGCTCGTTATTTTGCTTATTACATTTCTTGTGTCTTAGATTACAAGCTTCGCTGAAGGCAGGGACCAGAGTGTGTCAGAGATGGTGGACTCTTTTCTGCTTGTTATGTACTGTACAGCAAAATGTTTAGTTTTCCTATTTACATCTTGGTGATGTACGGTACAGAAGTGAAGAGAGTATTGAACTCTTAATATCACCTTCTCCCCTCAGTCATAAATATGCCAGGTGGGTTGCTTATTTCTTTTCATGGTCCTGTAGCATTACTTAGGCTGTTCTGTGATTTAATTTGAATTTTGCTTATCAGCATTGAGAGCTACTGTGAGCACCGTACATGGGATGAGGAGACTTCAGCTTTATGATTACACAGGCATAGGTACACCAGTATACACGGATATTCTATCTGAATGGCAGAGGTGCTTTTGCTCTAGGAAAAGAAAATTAATATGCAATTTCTCAAAGAAAATCTTTTTGTTGTCTTGTGTATTCACTTGCATTTTTCAGCTAGTTTACAGTTAATTATGGACATACTTAAATCATTGTCTTGATCCAGTATTGATGGAAATCTTTTATGAACAGAAATAAAAGAAGAAAGGAAGGTTGATACTATAGGAGAAGGCTCATGGCTGTCCAATTTCAACGTGCAGGGAGTGACGTACACCTTAAATCACCAGCAAATCTAGCCAACTCTAGGCCATTGGTTTGATGTGAAAGTTACAGACTTTTTTAATAAAGGTTTAAGCTAAGAACAAATGATTAATTTTCTTTGATTGTTAATTTTGAAGTGAGCATGTTATGGAATTGTACTGTTCAGCTTCTGGGGCATGAGGCGTTTGTAGCTGACCATTTGCCACTTGCTACAGAATTTTTAAAAATGTTTTGAAAATGGTAATGAAAAAAGTTTAATATGTGAGAGTTACTGAATAAGACATACCCTCTTGCTAAATTTTGGCCATTAGTATTGTGATTGTTCCCCAACTTTGTGCCAGCCTAACAATTAATTTCAGCGGCATTGCATCAATCTTATGACACCAAGCTGGGTGGGAGTGTTG
>NW_010549521.1:0-36909 GCF_000687285.1 Phaethon lepturus | reverse complement strand
ATGATATTAACAGTCTTTTTTAACTGAAATGATTCTATGACTTGAAGCAAGAGATGAGACTAAGGTGATGCCAGTTTTGGTGCTTGACCAAGGTGACCAGTGAGCAAGAGAAATCACATGCTAAAGCTTTGTGTAAATTCCTGATTCCTGCACCCTTCATGGAAGGAGGTAAGTTCTCTGAAGGCACTATAATCTCTTTTGAGGAGGGAGGAGAGAAGAGGTCTTCCAGTTCTACTACGATAATGGTGTTGTTAGAAGATACCAAGTAACGTTTGTGTTTCAGGCTTCCTTGTGTTATGTACAATGTTTGTAGAAAAATACAGTTATAGTTCTTTGCCTTCCCTAAGAAGTTCTAGCCAAAATAAGAGATTCCTTTGAGAAGAAATATCTTCAGCATAAGTACTGACAAAGTGTTTGTAAGGAACACCTGGTCAGAGCTTGTTCTAGTTGCAAATGAAGATGTATCTAGAGAGGAAAAGTGGCTCTTGGCCCTGTTGCTCTCCAGGCAAGGATTGTGTTTCAGATGAATTTGGAGAGATGAATTTTTTGGGGAGCTAATATTTGTATATGATTCTGCCATCATATGCATTTTGGAAACATGATTCTTCAGAATATCTGAGAAAGTATGTTGAGTGACGTGCTTGCACAGGGTTTCTAGGAATTACTGGTTTTCCTTTCTACTGTTGAAATATGCAGATGGTTTTGACAAGCTCCGGTTATGACTATGAGTAGGGCTACTCTTATTGTCCCTTTTATCCATCCCTTTAACAATTTAAAAGATTTGAAGTTTTTTCTTTTCTGATCAAAAGATACTCTACTGATGAACATATTTGCATATACGTCAATCTGCTCTGACACAGATCTTGTGTGACATCAGTTGTTGCCTTTTGTTGAATGTTCGCAGCTTTTTCAGAACTCTTAATTTCTAACTTGTAGCATGCCTGTAGGAGCTGCCTTGGCTTTCCCTCCCATTTTACGTTTAACATGTGTTAGAAGCAAGACAGTGAAATGTTCTTTTTTTATCTCTTCCCTTATGTGTTTTGTGGTCCTTTTTCAAATACCTTCTGAAAGTACAGTTCCTGGAAAAACATATTTTTCCTGTTAAAAATCTGTGTTGTTTTTTTTTTTTCTCCATGTGATTCTGGTGATTTGTAAACATAGGTTTCGTTTTGTTTTGTTTTTCCTGTTTTACTGCTTTTTTGGTCCTCTTTAAATATGAGGTAGCAGGCTGCATGTATGAAAGAGTGGATGTGTCTGTCTTCTGGCCTGTTTCTGATATACAACTTGTTTTGGCTTTTTTAACATGTGAGATGTTAGCATGGCACCTCAACAATATGTGAATGGGCTATATTGACCTCTCTGAGCTATGAAGTCTGATCTTTAAAGTATTTAGGTATATACTTAAGCTTAGGGTCCTGAGCAAACTTGCAGGATTGACTGACATTACTGGAAAACATTAAAGTCAGGATCTTCCCTGCATATGTTCGTGTTGAACACAACATCTCCCCCCCACCCCCCCCCGCTTCGGACTTGACTGATATTTCAAGGCGAAAAGCTAGCCGCTTGGGTTTTTCTGGTCTTTCCAAAGCATACTAAGATAGGATACATGTGAAGATACAGACCACTCACTAGTTAAATAGTCTAGCTTTTTAAACTAGAGCAATTTACCTTGAGGACTGAAATCATGGCTCTTCTATATGATCTAATTAAAAAGTTTGCTGAATTGGAAGACAGTATTTGTCATATAACTTGCTATTTGTCATATAGTAACCTTGAAGTTGGTGGGGTTACATTGACAGCTGTAACAACAAGAAGTGCTCACAGTACCCAGTGCTGTTCTTTTGATATGATAGTAAGCTGCACTAGTCGTAAATGCTGATACTTACAAATTAGTATTTATTCACAAGCATCTCAGTTGCTCTTAAGTATTTACTTTTTGGTATTATTGGCTTCAAGGAGCATTAACAAAATTATGTCTGTCTGTTGGTTTAAAGGCTGTGAATGTTTAGTACTTCAGGCAGAAAGACTGATTTATGCTTCAAATCACTGGTAGTAAATGGGAACATGACACTTAAAGATGTGCTCTTACTGATGTTTCCCCTGGTAGCTCGGTTGGAGGCAGAATTTTTCTATGGTTATGCATTTCTAGGGATGTCAAGTGTAGGTTAGGTGCAAGGCTCCACCCAAGCTTCGTGTGCACACATCAGATATAATGTTTTACCGGGTTTTGTTCTTCGTTGAAGATAGGTGATAATATGAAATGGCACAAGTGTTTTGAATTTGGCCTTATGCAAAGAACAGAGCAGTGTAAATACCTTAAATACCTTCTGTTCTTGGCACCTGCTGGCCTCGTCAGACTACGGTTATGAGCACTGAATTGATACAATGAAAGGAAGAAAGCTATATGCTTCTACATCTATTTTACAACTGAATGACACATTCCTGGGCAGACAAAAGAAAAAAAAAAAGGGGCCTGGGGAAAGAGTGGAAAGAGTCTGCATGGATTTACCGAGAATAAAGCGTGCCTGACCAACCTTTTGTGGGTAAAATGACTAGATCAGCGGACAAGGGATGACCAGTGGGAGTCATTTACCTTGACTGTAGCAACACTTCTGACATGGTCTCCTGCAATATTCTTGTATCCAAGTTAGAGGTGGGTGGTTAACTAGGTGTGTAAAGAAAATACCCAGTTGAATGATCAGGCCTAGAAGGTAGATCCAGGTAGGGCTGTACTCTGCCTAGGCTGACTCTGAGTGGAGTAGTACAGGGGCTGCACTGGGACCTGTCCTCTTTAACGTATTTACTAGTGACTTGGAGAACGTGATGAAGGGCACTCTCACGTTTGCAGATGACACCAAATTGGGGAGAACGGGTCAATATGCTTGAGAGCAGGACTCCCATCTAGAGGTACATAGATGGGCTGACAGAAGAGCCTGGGAGAAACCTTGTGAAAGTGAATGACGGCAAATGCAAAGTCCTTGCACCTGGGAAGGAAGGAGCCTGGCAATGACACAGGCTAGGGCTGCCTGGCTGGGAAGTGGCTCTGGGAAAATGGCCCTGGTACATGGCAGTAGAGCAGGTTGCCAAGAGAGGTGGCGCAGTCAGTGTCCACCCATGCATCCATGGATATTTTCAAGGCCCAACTAGATAAAGCCCTGTGCAACCTGGTCTGAGCTCACAGCTGGCCCTTCTTTGAGCAGGGATTGGACTAAAAACATCCTGTGGTCATTCTGACCTGAATTTTCTTATGATTCCTATGACTCTTTGCAATGGAATCAAGGTCTGCATGAAATACTATTTACTTTCCTGTAGAATGTTTTGGAAAATGCTCTTGTTTATTTAGGAGCCTGCCATATTTTGAATTAAGATTCAGGAACAGTTATCTAATCTTTCCAAAGTAGTCATGGATATAAATTTCAGATTCAGAAAGCCTGAAATTTAGTATATTGATGAGTACAATAAACGGAAAAGTGAATTTAATAACCTGATAGTAATCTGGCCCATAACACAGTAAGATGTGCGTTATAATTCATTCAGGTTCTTCCACAGCACTCATCATCGCACTGCAAACTGTACTTGGTGTGTACACAAGCTCAGAAAAAGTGTCCAAGTTTACCTACTTTGTTAGAAGTTGATAACTGCTTTTGTGACTTCTACAGCTGCCATTTAGCACATTTTGCAAAATGGTCCCTGCTGTTGGGGTTAGGTTGCTAACAGGGTATCTTAACTGTTAACTAAGAGTATGCATCATCTTGATTAAAGCATCTACTTTGTCATAGATCTAGGCTTCCATGTTTTAGATCCATCCTCTTTGCACGTTTCACTTAAACTGTTGAAAATCAGAGGCATCTCAATGAATTTTATCTGAAATAAATCAGGAACTTGCCACTTTTTAGTAGAGAGCTTCTAATATGCCATGTGAGGTGATGAAAGGTAAGAGTCTCATTCTTGAAAAATCTATGGCGACCTGCTTTTTAAAGTGCAAGTTTACTGACAGTACAGTGACAAAAGCTTTAACCCCAGTATCTTCTTCCAGCTTCCCTCAGAAGTGGGAACACTTGCTGTCTTAGCAGTAGACCTGCTGCTAATATCAGCCTTGCAGTGGACTGGACTATTAGCCTACCTAAGGTTCTGATGGCTGAATCTGGGATTACTCTCAATGATGAGCATATTTTCAGGACATTGGTCATTATCCAGCATGAGCTAACTGGATCTTAAGGGCATGACAACAGTCAAGATATTAATCAGAAGGGCGTAATTCAGTTGCTCATAGCTGCTTTCCTTCTCTACAGGTGATTGTATTAGACTTCTATGGCAACTTTATATAAGAAATTTCCTATAAGACTTAATCCTGATATGATTGTATTTACAAGAGGGTTCTGTCCCAGCATTTCTGCCTGTGTGTTCTGGGTTAGAAATTCTACATTTCTCATGGGAAGATGTTTGCTTCTTCCCCATAAACAAGGTTTACTTTTTGATTGCCCATGCAACCCAGAAGGTGGTGTACAGTATAGGAATGACAACTTACTACAGCATCAGCCTGAGTTTTTAGGGGAAATAGCATTAAAATATCTTAATGTTGGAAGAGAGCTGATTATCTGTCTTGGCCACTTTGATACATTTGTGCAAAAAATTGACAGCCTGTAGCACTAACTCATAAATTTAGAAGCAGGGATTGTTTTGGCTCGCTGACTACATAAATCAAAGGGAGCCTTTAAGAAGGTATAACAAATAATGATGCTCCCACTGTTATAAATTTTCTGCTGCTGAATAAAAGGGGAGAAACTTGATATGAAACCTATGAAAATGCAAAATTATAAAAGCAGGTATTTGGCTCTAGAAATTGTTCCCAGTTATTCCCAGCACTGGGGATTTATTTCTAGGTTATATTTCACCCTTAAATGTGTGGCTGCTGTTTTTCCTGAAACTGAGATCTGCCCACTGTCATCTGAGGGCTGATTTTGTCCCTCTTGGATTTTAATAACTATATGATGCTCTTGTAGCTGACTTTTACATGCCTTCCTGTGATGAGCATTACAGGCTCCTGTGAAAGATATTGTGAATGAGACTTGAGCAGCTGAAGTTTGGCAAGCCCTGATGGATTCTGCCAGAGATCAGAAGAGTAACCCACAAGCAAGGACATAGAGTAAACAGCGATACATCTGTCAGCAGACAGCTGATGAAATCCATGCTCTCGGTATGGTTGGGCATGAAAGACAGTATTCGCATCGCTATGTCACCTACCTTGTACCTTACAGCCTCCAGTAAGAGACCACGCCGTTGAATATAGACTGCTCCATTAATGAGAGATCACGCGATGAGCGAATATACAGTGTGGATATTAGCACATTGGGTTGCAGTGTGTCTACTTTGGCAGTCTCTGGAAGAAATGGGACCAATGCTGTCTTCCTTCAATTAGGTTTTCTTTACTAGAATAAAGCCAAAATCAAGAAATAAAATTGCTCAATGAAGACTGCAATAAAAGAGCTCAGTTTTCACTATTAAGACATTGAAACTTTTTTTTTAAAGGAAAAGCTTATAAACTGTTCTGAGAGGATGGAAAACTACCTGATTAACATTTTTTTCCTAACTAGTCTCCCTTACTCTTTTTTTATTTAAGAAATTGGAATTGTGTCTGCTTTTTTAATTCTAAGTGAAAGAGACCTGAGAGACTTTATACATATATAATTCTTTATTTTTTTACGGTAATATTTAGTCAAGGACCATACAGTAAATTAACAAAACTTAAGAATTGGCATTTCATTCTAGGCATTGCATTATGTGTGGATGTAATATCTTTTTATGACAGTTTCTTTAGACTAATCTAACTCAAAGTGCTCCAAAGAGAACAGAACTAAATATGGAAAACAACTAACTGGTCTTGTTGGTTGTCCTGCCAGCTGGAGGAAGGGAGCAGAGATGCTGGCACATGGATGCTCCTTGGTAGACTATACCACTAAAAGAGGGTAGCATGCTGCTCAGTTACACTCCTACTGCCAGGAGTACTTTCTGCTGTTGAGCTGAGCAGACATCAAATGCATGCTAATTTGGTGCTTGATACACAGGTTATTTGTTTCAGGGCTAGTTTTAACCTTCTTTGTAAATGGGGAAACTCATCAAAATGGGCCTAGAAGCATTTCTGGTGGAAATTACTTTTCCTTCTGACATTCATCTTAGGTCTGAACTGCTTGGAAAAAGATTTGTTCCAACCGCAGTTGAATGCAGAGCATATCCCAGGTTGCACCTACGTTAGCATTTTTGTTCAGAGCGGTAGTGCAGCTCTGAAGCACCTCTGCTAAACCTCCCTGCTTACAAGCCACTGGCTTGATTCACAGTGTGACTCTGGAACACATGGATTAGATCCTGTTGAGGGCAAAATAAGATTGGATGTCCACGTTAAGTGTTCAAGCACACTTACTAAAAACAAGGGTATAAACATCTGAACCAGAGAGTGGTAGTGCATGCAGCTTGAAAAAAAAATTCAACTCCCACAAGTGAGGCTTCTAGTAGCCTTCTTTTATTGACAGCAGACCTGGAGGCCAAGCAGATGAGGTTATGAAACTGATACTGTCACACCAGAAAGTGGGACAAAGCACGATCCCAGTGTCCCACCGATTGACTTCAGTGGGAATACTGAAGTGTAACTCAATAGCCGGCTGCCTGTTCCACACGGGGAACAGCATACCACTGTAGCTTTAAAGCTTCTCAGTTGTGAAAGGGGTAGTTGCTGCATAAAAATATATATGCAAAACGTTCATCATAGCACAGATGGATGAATGGCACTGTTTATGTTTTCCTATTTAGTATCTGTGTATTTAAATTATTTTACAGATGATCGAGTCCTTTAGCAAGGGTCCCTAAGGGTGTTGGAGGATCAGAAAGATGAGGGAAAGCCCTGGGTCATATGACTGCTGTGGGAGGCTTGGAAGAGCCTTTCGGAGATGTGCAATGGGTTGTGGATAGAAACTGCACAAAGACTCAGCACGACCCTCCTCCCCCTGGCCCTGTCAGGTTTTTGGTCAGCTGCTTTGGTGGTGGTGGTGCAGAAAATCCCCCTCTGACTGTGCATGTGCTTAGTGTAGTTGATGGGGTTTTCTAGCTTGTGCTCTTCTCTGTCTGAAGAAAACGATTTACTTCTGGGAGAGGGCTTGGGCTCATGTGGGGCTGCAGTTCAGCCACCGAGACCTGGAGGTGCAGATTAGTTCTGCACGTCGGTATAGGGGAGTGCTTAAACCTTAATCCTGGCTACTCTGTTTATGAAGAGCAGAAGTCATCAGAATTGTGTTTTAGTGTGGCTCTTGATTTGCATCTTTCTGGTGTTCAAAACATGCTGATTTTATCTCAGTTACTCTCACCAGTGTAACGTGGTTGGGTTAGGAAAACATTAAAAAAAAAAAAAGAGTAATTGAAACCTCAATCTGTGCGAGATAAGCTTTCAAACATAACTAAGAAATGTGTTGTAGCTAGAGCTGTAAACAAGATTCTGTTGTTTTTACTTCCAAATATTAACGTCTGAAAAATTTCTAGAGACTAATGTTCTGCAGGATATTATACATGAGATTTAAAAGTAATAACAAAGAAATTATTGAATTTCTCTGTAGTGGGAAACAAGGCTATAAAGATGTTATTTTTAAGTTGAGTTACATTTGCACAACTTCTGCCTTTAAAAGGAGAGGTAGCTCACACAAGAGCTTGAATGCAGTGTGTGATCTTGTAGGTAACGCGTAGACACAAGTAACTTCAGTCCTAGCTGCTTATGCACTGGCAAATAAAATACTTACAGTAACCTTTTTTTACATAAAAATAAATTTTGAATTTTTTGTTTTGGTCTTAATTGTCCATGACTGAGATCTTGCCTTTGAGGCTTTTATCACTGCTTTTCTCTGTGTAATCAGGAGCAGCAACTGGTATGCACTACATTATTGAGACGGCGTGAATTCTAGAATATGATGTGGACAAGGAAACCTACACTTCTTGACAATGCTTTTCTGCAATCTAAATGCAGAAGACCTGATCATGCCCTTCACTTTTTTTGTACACTTGATGACATCAAAGCAGGAAGAGTGGAACCTCAGAGATGTGCTAATGAGGCTTTCACCCACCAGTAGCCTGCTGGAGTCCAGCTCATCGCGGTCATTCATGACCAGCAGAGCCAGCCCTCCGCTGGCTGGCTGAGCAATGGACGCAGTGTGTGGCTGGGCTCTGAACATGAGGCTGGTGCTGTCAGTCTAGGCATGGTCAAAATGGATGTTTGCCTCCTAGGAAAGAAAATAACCTCAGCTGGCATTAACTGAGATTCCATTTGGGGATTTTAATTGGAGAAAGTGCCAAATCAGCCCAGACACTGAAAAAGCTACAAGAGATGAAACACGGGTGGGTCAGTGCAGTGCGGTTAGCGGCACTGCTGTCTGCGGGGATATGCTTTACTCTCCAAGAGCGTGAATAAAGGTTGCTGAGTTTTTAAATGAATTCTACAAGCATTTAGTGAAGAAGACGACTGTTGCTGGTAATGCTGATGTGAGTAAGGAGTTGGCTGGCCAGGTGGCTATCTGACACTAAAAGGCAACTGTCTCTCTTTAAGGGTTTCTCTGTGCCTGTAAGATAGCTGCAAAGAAGAGTTGAAGATTTTTGCTTTTTATACACCCACCTGAAACCACCTGAGGATGTCACTTTTTGGAACTTCTTTTTATTTTAATTAATAAGAGACCATGAAAAACAATGTTCTGGCATTCACATGGTAATTAGTTTGCAAAACTGGTGCAATGAGTGCAGAAAGCTGCCAGACTACGTCTATTCAGTTAAAGAATCTTATTTTGATGCAAGCTCAGTGTGACAAGACAGGCTCTTGCCTGTCTTGTCCAAATGTGGATCTGATGGATCAGCAGGCAGAGTGAGACTAGAGATGAATTCCCTTGCCATGAGTTCCCCCTGTCCAGAGGGCTTTTAGGAAAAAGACAGTTTTTAATTAGCAAGGATTAAAATGATTTCTGAGCTAAAACCTATCCTTTGAGCTACACTTGAAAACAAACTGGTAGCCAGTGCATTTTAAGACCATGCTTTCCTCTGTGCAAAGGACCATGCAAGGCAAATGAATGCTGACATAGCACATCCTGAAGCAATTAGCTATAGCTGTACTAATTGCATTCCTGTACTGTGGAAGAACGCAGTATGGGAATGCAATCCCATAAATTGTGCCCCACAATTTAAAAAGGATATTAAGGTACTTGAACGCATCCAGAGAAAGGCAACAAAGCTGGTGAAGGGGCTGGAAGTCATGTCCTCTGAGGAGCAGCTGAGGATACTGGGTTTGTCTAGTTTGGCGAGGAGGAGACTTGAGGGGTGACCTCATTGTTCTCTACAACTTTCTGTGGAGGGGAAGTGGAGAGGGAGGTGCTGGTCTCTTCTCCCTGGCATCCAGTGCCAGGGTGTGTGGGAATGGCTCAAAGCTGCATCTGTCAGGGGAGGTTCAGCCTTGACATGAGGAAACGTTTCTGTACTGGGAGGGTGGTCAAACCTTGAAACAGGCTTCTTGAAGAGATGGTTGATGCCCCAATGCCTATCAGTGTTTGAGGCATTTGGAAAATACCCTTAATATCATGCTTTTAGTTTTGGTCAGCCCTGAAGTGGTCAGGCAGTTGGACCAGACGATCATTGGATGTCTCTTCCAGCTGAACTGTTCTAGTCTGTTCTTCCTACCTTCTCCTTTCCCTAGCAGTACTTGTGAAGGAAATCTCTGACGTTGCTTCCCAGCCCTGCACTCGCAGAAGACACTGAATGGGTAATTATCTCCCAGCCTAGGCATTGTCTCTGTCACTTTGCAGGAAGGAAGCATGTACCTTCTGATGGGAGTGAGAGTTGTGGATTGTCTCTAAGTAATTTGACAATCTGAACAAAATTGAACAAAAAAAGCATGTGTGAAGTGCAGTTTTTGAAAATCTTCTGTGTTCATCCAGTCTAGCTGTGTTTCCACAGGATGGCAAAACCTTACTTCTCTAACACTCTTAAGGCTCAAAGATCAAGCCCTCAGTCTGAATGTTCAGGATGTGCTCCTGAACTAAATGGTTGCAAATCTCTGTGCACAACACCTATTCATTTCCCTGTGGATTTTTTTTTTCCTTCTACTTAATTTTAGAAATGCCTGAGCTCTTTCTTTTTTTTTCTTTCCCTTGGAAAAACATAATAAAAACAAAAGAGCCTGAGAACAACAGTACTCCATCAGTGTGAAGGTCCATCTAGCCCGATACTCTGTCACCAAAGTGGCCAACCATCGATGTCTATCCCGTCGATGTCTATCTAAAGGAGAGCATATGAGCAGTGTAACTTCACTGCTGTCAAGTCCTGCAGGTGCTCATAGGCCTCAATGGCTGGGACTGGCTTCCCCTGGGACCCCCATAGTCTCCTGCCCAGGGGATGTGCCTCAGCTCAGCCTGCAGCCTTCGGTCCCTGCCTGAGTGCTGATGTAGCAGGTGTGCCTGTCTCTACCTCTGTCTCCTGGATGGGCCTGGGACCTGCACTGTAGATAGTTGACTGTCCTGGGTGAACCCTTCTCTGTCTCCTGGATGGGCCTGGGACCTGCACTATAGATAGTTGACTGTCCTGGATGAACCCTTGATGTCTAGGTCATAGCTTATTGTGCATAACTCTAGGCATAACATAACTATTCTATGCTTTTCCATTCCCTTTGTTCCCCATGAGTAGAATAATGATGAAACTGTTATCTGCCTGACATGCCAGGGGTTTTTCAGCTCCAAAAACACTTTCAAGGACACATCACAAAGGTTACAAGTGGAAACAGGATTTTATTTTATTTTTCTGAATCTGTATCGGAGTCGATGCTTGCAAGCGTTAACACAACGTGCATGTGCAGCCAGGAGCAGGCTGCTCCATTCTTCAGTTTAGTTTGAAAAAAACCCATCCTTTGCAGTCTGGTGAAGGCAAGCCACAGAGCTAGAGAGGATAGCAGCAGGAGCACAGGCCAAGCAGTCCCTGTTTCCTGAAGAGTGAGAATGTGAAGAATGAGGATCAGGACTGACCACACACAAAAGAGGTGGTGTGTGGTACCATGGGCTATTGTCAAAAGTATGACATGTACCGATGACGAGCATACTTTTTGCCTTCAAAAACTTGCTCCACTGGGCTGCTTGGCCAGCGACCCGTGAAAACCGGTCTCGTGCCTGCCCTGCGCTTGGGTTGTATGCAGGGAGAGATGAAAAGTCGCAGCTCCTGCTGGTGCAGCGATCCTGGACCCCTGCCAAGTACAGGCTGTCTTGTGCAGGCAAGAACACCTGGGGAAATGGAGCCAAGGAAAGAGCAGAGCTCCCTCCTGCTACAAATCTGCTGTGGGAAAGAGCCAGGGCACAAGTGGTGCCTTGGAGGTGCAAGAGCATCAGGCAAGAGCTTAACCTAAATAGCCCAGAGGAGCCCTGGCAAGGGGCTGTGCTTAATGCTACAGAGGAAAAGAAGCAAACCGTGGAGCCCACCATGGGGACAGAGAAAGCTTCCTCCACCCAGATGTGGGGCATTTAGGGCCACCTTCATGGGACATGGCAAGCAGTTAGCCCAAGTGGCCCAAAGGAGCCCTGAGAAGGGGCCATGCTCAGTGCTGTAAAGGAAGGAAAAAAAAACCAACCACCCAGGGACACTTTCCAGACCACTCTGAGGGAAAACCAGTCTTATTTGCCCCTGCTGCAGGGCACAAGAGGCCAACTTCATTATCCTCATGGTGCATGAGCAGCAGGCAGTAACCTAGCAAAACAGACCAGAGGAGCCCTGACAAGTGGTCATGCTCAATACTGCAGAGGAAAGCAAAAATAAACCCAGGAATCAGTGCTAATTGGCCCTGGGGGAAAGTTCCTTCCTGACCCTAGAGCTGGCGACCAGCTATTCCCTGAGCATGTGAGCAAGACCTGCTTCCATAGGCTGGTCATGCCTCCCAGGAGATGCCTAAGCCCTATTCTCCCTCAATCTGGAGCCATCTCAGGGGCTTCTGAGAGTGGTCAAATGCCCCTGGCCTGGTCGACTTTGGGGGCAAGAATCCTTCCTGTGCCTGGTGGGACACCTGTGGGTGCTCCAAAGCAGTGGGACCCCTTGCAACGTCTCTGCATCCCATTTCTTATGGCTGTTGCCCCTGGCTCCACAGGGGATGAGGACAGTGAGCTCTCCAGTGCTCCTCAAGAAGGCATTTCCTTGGTCTTGCCACTGGGGTTGGTGGTTCTCATCTCCTAAGAAGCTGGCATCTGTTCCCTGAAGGCTGAAAAAGAATTTCCATCCATCAGACAGGCTTTGAACGTGGCTCCACCAAGAGCTGGCCTTGCAGCAGAGAACCTCCAGTCTTCCTGCCTCCAGTAATTCCACTGGCTCCTCAAGGGCTTCCTCTCAGATGTCTTCAGGCCGCCTGCCAGACGGGACACCGGGGGATGCCCCCTTTATCCTGCCCCGGGGCATTGTGACTGGGTGGTGGCACGGTGGCAGGGGGGTGCCGGGGCCCCCGCAGCCCGGCCCGCTGCCTCTCTGCAGGAGGAAATGCATGCTGGTTTTTGCCAGCACTGACCAGGACGGACCAGGCTTCAGCTGTCTGGGAGACAGAGCTGTATCTGCACAGCTTTTCCCATCCACATTAGGGTCCCTGATCCCCCAAAAAGTAGTTGGAGAGGACTGCCTACCTTTTGAGCTTTTTTTTTTTTTTCTAGTGAGCTCTTTCAGCAACTGTGCAAGACTTAAATCACTCCATAACCCACAAAAATCTTTCCTGTTTCCTTTGAAAAATGAACAGTGTGTGCCCAGCTGTGGTTCCTGATTATGGCTCCCGTGGTCGTGCATGCCCACACCCGTACCTTCTAGAGCTGGGAGAGGTTATGAAAGCATCGGAGCTTGTGGGAGCTGGGTTTTTCCATTTCATGCAAAGTTTTGGGACAAACAAAAAATCTTCTTCCAAGCAGACTTAAAACAAAACTTCAAAATCTCATATGAAATATTCTACTACTTTTTCTAGCCACTTCAGAAAAAAGGAAACCATTTGGTTTCAAATGTCCATTTTTTTGCTTCATATAAGACAACACAAAAGCTACGAATCGTGTTCTGAAAAGGTCAAAGTTGTTGAGTATTACAGGAATGTTTTGGTTTGTTTTTCCTGAATGAAATCGTGTTTTCATAAGTGCTGTTTTTAACAAAGGGGAGCTTTCCCATAGAAATCTTATTTTGGAAAATGCGGGAATTTATCAACAACTCATACAATGGTTACTCTTTGCGTTAAATAGTTGGACTTTTTCCCCAAGTTGTGTTACAAAAGTCTTTTATAACCTGGAAGTTTTACTGTTTAGCAAGCTTTACCAGCCAAAAATGAAATGCAAATCACAGGAGAAAACTAATCAATTATCTTTATTTTGGCTGGAAATTATCCTTTCAACTAAGTCTAACAGGTTGTTTTGTTGTTGTGCTCTTTGGAATGATCTTTTCTTGCTGTTGTTTGTTTTATGCTGCGGGTTTAGATAATATCAGGATAATGTACCATGTAAGTCAAGGAAATAATCTTCTGTCTGGAATATGACAAGTGTTTCTAATTGTAATTAATAACTCATATATTAAACACTCCAATTAGCTTTGATTGTTTAAGCTAGAAACTGGTTTCATATGAGTGACATGAAATTGTTAAGCAGTCTTTCTGAGGACCGGATCACCAGATCTGCCATTGGACGCTCATTTCTTTGGTCAGATTGTTTTCACAAAATTTTTCCCTGCATGCATGATTAAATCCCACTGAATTTCTTGTCATCTTGAATTTGGTTACTTAGGTGACATTAGAATTTTAGCAAGGTTTTAACGTCTAGCTAAAATGTTTTTAAGCAGTGTTTCAATCCATTATTTCATAATACTTCCTATCGTATAGCACCAGCTACACGCATTGCAGTTTCAAACACACATCTGGCCCGGAATCTTGACAACACTTGATTTGCAAGTGTCTGAACTTCCTCAGCTAACATAGACTTACATCTTTGCACGCCAGTTCTCTGGTTTAAGAGCAAGCAAACCCTCTGCTTTGCCTCCTGCTCCTCCCCGGGGCCGTATCCCACAGCTGTGGTGCAGGTAGTGCAAGTTAAATAGAGCTCAGCAGCGCCTCGCCTTTCTTTTTTTTTGGGTGGCTTAGCATGAGACTTGCTCTTGAGCAGAAGTCTGTTCTTTTTTAAAAAAGACTTAACTGATGTTTGTGTCGTTTATATGAAAATACAGTTACTGACTGGCATCCACCCTTTCCAGAGAGATGTTGCGAAGATTAAATTATGGAGCAGACTGGCAGCCCCATCTATTTTTCATTTCCTTTGTTTTGGTATGGGTGTTAGCAGCTCTGCTTGTGGAAATATTTCCTTTTCTTTCTCCAATTGCAAAATCTTGATTTATTTTAATTTTTTTCTCTAAAAATATAAGTGTCTCTTTCTTCAGACCAGCTGCAGGGATGTTACTGGGAAAATTCTGAGCAGCAGCTCAGTGTGTTTCCGATTGTATTCCACATAATGAAAGCTCCTTTACCCCCAAACTGTGCCATGCTAAATGTCAGCGATGCTGCTGGGCCAGTATCTTCTGGCTGTGGATGGGCTTGTTGGATTGCCCCAGAACTAAATTTATAAATGGAGATGCTCCTCTATATGCTATCATAGAATCTGCTAATGAGGGGCTTGGGTGAGGTGCATTCTGCTCTGTGGCTTGAGGCAAGTGATGTATGAGAAGGGGAAGCAGGAGAAAATGAGGAAAAGCTTGCTGCAACTAATGTTTTGCTGTGAGCATGTTTGCAGTATTAAAGCAAATTCATTTTTATAGCCTTGTTAGTTTTAACTTTATCTCCTCCAATTCAATTCATAAGCTCTAGAATGTCTTATGTAAATGCAAAACTAAAAATGCCAGTAGTGAAGAATTGGCAAAATACAGAGTTATCCATATAATTTATTGAAAGAATGTAAACAAAGATGAATGAATAGACAGACTGCTCTCATGGGGACAAGGAGAAAGCAATGTCAAAAAATGTACACTGCGTGAAGCCATGAAAAGTTAATACAGCATAATGCAACAAGGTCTGAAGAATATTGGGTGAAGCCAATTACTGCTTTTAGCCCAACATGTTTAATAAATTTAGTGTTCTGTCCCTGTCCTCTCAATTAATTCACTTGGAACAATGCAGACAGAGTCTTAAAGTAACTACAAGATGTGACTTTCCACAAACAATTTCTCCATGCTATTATCAGTTAAAGTTTGCATTAAGATCCATGAAACTTGGAACTAATGTTTCAAAAATTTCACAGAATAGATTTACTAGAGGTTGTAACTAGAGCAGAGAGACCCTGATGCTTCAGTAGATGCCTTGGCCGAGTTTGCATGCTTCATGTACGCTTGTTTGATCCTTAGAAGTTGTGTCCTCCAAAGCTATAGGGTGGGTGGGGGATTTTTTCAGGAATTATTGATTTAATACCTGGCACTTTTCCAGCTTGCTTTGAACGTGTTACGTTCCCTAGACTTAGAGCTGAAGCAGCACTGCAATTGCTTTTCTGTATCTCCTCTGCTGTTAGTCCTAACACAACTGTAGTTCGTGATGGAAACCCATGCTCAGGACCCAGCAGGTATAGGGTCAATGCCGGTGTTTAAAAAGCCCGAGTCCACGTGGTTGTAAGGAGGCGAGGCTGAGCGTCTTAGGCCCCTCACTAGCCACAGATTAGCCGGTTGTGGGGTGGAAGTAGTTCAGTTGCACAAATGTGGTGCTGTGCTGTAAAATCTGCCTCTTGCTTCTGCCAAGTGATCCTGCTCTCTCCAGCTTTGTGTGCTGGGCATGGGGTATGAACAGCAGGAAGAGGTAGAAGACTAAGGCTTTCGTGCAAGTCTTTCAACTGCAAGCTTTTCATCAAATGCATTTTACACAGTCTTTAATCCATCTCAGATTTTGGCTGTCATTTTCATGGCTACCTTCATAAGGTAGCACAATGATATTCTGGTAGCAAGGACTAGCTACTCTTTTCCCAGGAAAATCATTAGAAGTTAAAGGAGATGGACTCTGTCCCATAAATTAGGGAAAAAATATAGCCAGTCTGCAGCTTTGGTTTCAGCTTATCCACTGGACTGATACAGAGGCCATGTCCTTACCTGCCTTTGGTTCCCGTTGTCTGTAACATTGCTATAGGGTGTAACCATACAGCCTCCTCCCGTGCTGATTTGAAAATGAACTTGGAAATAGTCTACATAGGGCTAGATACACGTTTCAGGTTGTGTGGGTTTAAAGTGTTTTGCTGGAATGACTGAAGCGCTCAGCGGTTTGTAATGCTGGGGGCATTTCTGGCTAAGTGCAGGACATCTCCAATATTCATGAGAGGACAGCAACCCCATCATGGGACAGCGTAGCAATAAAATGGTTTTTATTATGGCTATATAGCTCTCTTGAGATAAAAACCTGGTTACAGAATTTGTGACCGTTCCCTCAAGCGTGTGCATGAGGACATTTTGTTTCTGCTGTTTAACTTCAAGCACCCTTGTGAATCTTCAGTTTAGAGTATCTAAAGATTTTCACAGACATAGATAAACAAATGAACACCTCTTTGTTCAGCAAAATGGGCAGCAAGTCCTACTCTTTCAACACGGACGTGTTAGATCTTTCATGGCTGCTGTAACTTTGGTAGGAAGCCTGAGGACAAAATTCCCACGAACTTCAGCATAAACTGGTTCCATAGGTGCTTTCCCTAAGAGAAAGACCACTCTGAAAGGGGATCTTATTACTACCAGATCCACAGATGCAGCAAAGCATATAGAAACAGAGTGTGTTGTAGCCAGGTGGAGGAAACCATGTGGCATTTTAATGTTTTCAGCGTATGCATTGTATATAACTCAGAATTTATACCTGGGTCACCATAAAGCTGTAACTTTGTAAAGGTTGAACCTCACCTTTTAAAAAGTGGAACTTATCTTTAATGGTATCCAAAGGAGCAATACAGCACAAGAGCCTTTGCCATAGCACAATAAAACTTTTAGCAAAAATAGAAAAATAAAAAGTCAACTCAACCTCTTAGCCAATTTTGTTAAAGGATATTTTTAAAACAGTGCAGATTAAAAAAAAGAAAAAAAATGGTGGGAGAGGAGGGGAGGAACTTGATTTTCAAAAGCAGTAGAGGAAATATTTTTGAAGTGTCAGTGGAATCCTGCCAAGGATAGACACTACACATCCTGGCTGATGTAGAAATTGCCTACTAGCAAAATTTTGGGAGATAGAAGCAGAAAAATGGACAAGAAGGACATGCAACTGAATGCTCATACATGCATAGTGTTACCTTCTGCTTCTCTAAAAAAAAAAAAAAGAAAAATTCCGGAGCCACTGGACTTGATATGCTTATACAGTTTTAGTTTTTTAATATGCACAGATGCAGTGGTGGGATTCTTGCAAGATAGCTTGTTCTGTATTATTCCTAGCAGTTGCTTAGCATGGAAATTAAGAGCATCTACTCAGTCAGCAAACCTGCCACAGTGGTGCAAAATGGAAATCTTGATCCTTGTATTTCTCCTGGATGGAGAAATAACTCCTCCAGCAGCGTGAATGAGTGCTGCTTGTACAGCCACTGTAATGCAGATGAACATGTGAGGAGGTTGTGTTCTGTGTAGCATGTTGCCATGATCATATAGAAAGAATAATGTGGTAAGTAGCAGATGACTGATGATTTAGCAATAAAAAACAATAAATAAATAAAAAGAAGATGCTGTATAGTTTATTGCAATTTTCTCAAACAAGAAAAGATATTGAATTTCTTTCAAGAAGGATCTCAAGAGCCCTCCTTAATGCACAACCAAGGCCAAGCTCTTGAAAGCCCCATGTATTGTATAATATGGCTAACAAAGGAAAAACTGTGCAACAAAGCAGGGGAGGGGCTCGTATTGACTGAATGTGGATAGACTGTGATTGATAGTGTTGCCTTTTTTCCCCTTGGTGTGCTGTGCACAATAATTACTGCAGGCAGAACCTCATGTTTTAATATATTGTACAATAGCCTCTCTTTTGATTGAAATTCATGTTCATTTGATCTTGACAGCAATGCAAAGTTAGTTTTTTCCGGTAACATTTTTAATAATTAAACAAGCTATTTAAAGCTTGGCATTTTCATTATATTTGCACCAGTGCTATCCATTATTCTGATGATCAGTGATTCTTTATTAAAACAAAAAATATTACAGTCAAATATTAAATGTCAGGCATAATTCATAGATGTAATGAAAGTCGTATCTGGCTTGGAGATGCAGTCCCCTCATGCATCTCAGTGGCCAGAGATTGCAGCATCCTTTTGTGCTGGGCCACCTGGGTGACAGCGGGTGCGCTCCTAAACCTGATGTCTGTTAACCCTGGAGTTCTCCTTCTGGAGAAGCTTCTCTATCGCTTTTGAAAGTGTTATTTCTGTGGATGGAAACTAATCAGCAGTGCTGCATCACAATATTGCTGGAGTTGAAATATCTCAGTTGTGATGGTCCAGGCCTGTTATCCTGGAGGGGCAAAAATGAAAACTGAAAAACCTATTTAATCACACTGTGGTTTAGGTGAGACTGTGATATATCTTTTGTAAAATGCCATCATTCCAAGGGTTATATGATGTAGAAATATCACACTTTACGTTCAGAGCTTAGACTTAGCTTAACTTTACCCACTTCGTATCCTTACCCTTGGAAAACACCTAAAAATGTTTTCTATAACAAAGGTAAGGAGTCAGAGAATATTCATTTCTTACTGAGCAAGGAATATTGGTAAAAGAGGCGATTCTGGCCGCTTCTCTTCTTGAGCATTACATGCTTTTTGCAGAAATCTCCATCTGCCTGGACTGCTGCTGTAGTTGCGGGAACGTTACACCATCCTGTGCGTCTGTCCCTACGCGGTACCGTCCCCCTGACCGACATCCTGACAGCTAGTGAGTTAGCAATACGGATGAGCCATGAGCCTCTTCATTCGTCCTGACGTGTTCATGTAGCTATAAAGGGCTTTGTCCAGCTGGTTCACTTCAGCGACACGATCCCAGTTCGGTACCTTTGTGACCGTTTGCCGTCTTTATCCCCTGTCATGCCCGATGGCGAACTCAGTTACAGCTGATCAGGGTGATGTCGCTACTCCAGCCGGATCTCCTCCCGTGCTCTCCGATTGCTCGCCCACAGATGGGATCTGGTGGAGGAAAATATAGCATTTTCCCCACAGTTACTTTTCACGAACGCGCTGCTTTTGCCTGAGTTAGGCCAGTCAAAAAGAAAATGTCGAACCTTGACTTTGCTGTGAAGAAAGGCGTGTCAGACGGAAGCTCGCCCGGGAGGGGAGCGAGGTGTGACCTCACGGGAAGGTAATGCATGCGTTGCCAGCAGCGGAGGTGTCGTTGCTCTTTCCCCGTGTTGGTTCTTTGCCAAGAGGAAGGAAGGGTTAGAATTAATGTGGTTTCAACCTCCATGGAGTCCCAAAAGACTGGAATCAGAGCGGTGGCATCATCTGGTTTTATTTACAAAGGGCAGCAGCTCTTGGGCCTTTTCTTCACCTCCCCCAAAATATTTAATCTCTTCTGGTCGACAGAAATCACATGAAATGGCAGCTGTCTAAAATTCCAGAGTGTGACTTGCAATAGAGTGTAGGTACTAACAGATACTGTAGGCCAACTGTGTGTGTAGATTATTTAAAGGGTTTTTGAGAACTTAGAGCTTTTGTTCAGCGGCAATTTGTGGACCTCCTTTCCAGCCTGTTTTTCTGCAGACGGCCAGATGCATCTGGAGAGAAATCTGGGGAGAAGGGTGTCTAAATGCTCCACCTGAGGCAGGGTGCTTCCTGGGGTTCCCCAGCTCTGCTCTGGTTTTACACTCAACGCTTCGCTCAAAGTGCTGCCCACAGGGGCAGACGTCCCTTCAGCAAACTGTGCTTGGACGTCTGCGCCCGCGGATCGGACCGTGCGCGTGTCTTCAGCGTCGCAGGAAAGCTGAAACTCGGGAGTATTTCCAGAGGGGGGTTATAAAGGGGACAAGGTTTTCTCTAATAGATGGTTCTTTCTGTTGCTTCCTATTATCGTTCTGTTATTTCATTTAAAAGGACCCCCAAAGTTTTGTTATGTTTTTGTTTAATAAGGGTAAAGCCATTAAGACAGTATTCTGGGATATTATTTCAGTATCAATGTTGTTGAAGCGCATTTTTCAATTTAGTCTGACTTTGAAGCCATGGGAGCAGCTTTGCATTTGAATCCAATCAAGGAACTCTTGATGTAGTAAATGAAACACCAGGGAAAAATCAAGGATAACAATTGTGTTTTCCCCTTTTGACTTTGGATTTTTAATGGGAAGAATCATTTCTGAGCATTTTGAGAAATATTAAGTCTTTCCAGGCGAGCGTGCTTTTGCCTATTTGCTTTTTATGTTTTCTTGCCACATAACAGTGGGAGATTTTTAACATACAGCTGAGACTGAAATATAAGCTCCCCTAATGAGTAAGATATATTGTCAGTGTCGAGTCAAATACAATAAAAAATGAGTGAATAATATGTGTACAAAAATGTACCATATGCCATTTCATGATGATTTTTATTATCATATTTATTCTTAAACTGATGCCACAGGCAGGCAAGCACTTTGTACCTTATGAGGTTTTTCTTTGAAAGCTGTGTGTGTATTTTTATTTAGCTGATGCTAATCTGCTTCTAGCTGAATAACGTATATATGTCCGTGCACGTCTGGAATGGTATGTACATACATACGTGCGTGTTGTGCAAAATTCACATGACAATATAATATTGCTTGGTGACAGTGAGTGTCTCTTTTTTTTTTTTCCTTCTCCTTCCAACCCAGGTACTCAGGCTGAAGTGCATTCTGTAACCCAGGCAGAGGCCAAAGTCTCAGTGTCTTACTGGGTGGCTACACCAGGCTCCAGGCTTGCTTACTCACTACAGACACTTCATGCCCCTGTACTAGGAACCGAGCAGTAGCAAGAGCAGCGCCCGAGCCCTTGGTTTTACTGGCAAAGCTCTTGTCGTCATTGATGGGAACAGCATCGTGTGTTTAAAAAAGAAATAAATTCTGATTTTGGCCTAGTTTTGCAACTTCATTAAACTTGCTAGTGCTCAGAATCTCATTTCAATCATATGCAGCTTTTAGCCTGACTTTTTCTTCTGCTAAAATCTACTGATCTTTGCTGGTTGAGCAGAGCTGTGATTTATTATCTTTTTTTCCCACCCCAGCTACTTCTTCCCTCCTCTCTTCTACCCGTCCCACATATGCTTCTTCTGTTCAGATCTTTATTTATTTTTTTCCCCTAGTTTGTTTATTTTCTTTCCAGTGTGCTTATATGCTTTATTGGCTATTTTATACCTTCAGAAACTTAACTGAGGGAGCCTTATTTGAGTGCCAAATGCAAGATGCTTTAAGAAGTTTCAGTTTTGGGAAGATATCTTGATCTTTGGAAAGGACCTTTGTAAAGACATTGTAAACAGTACTCCAAACTTCTAGTCACTTTAACACCACTTTTTCAGCTTAGTCAGTTTTGAGTTAAGTACATTAAGATACCATGACCAAAATAATTTCAAGTTATTTTTGCTTATGTATAGTTCAAAATATTGAAGAACCTTGCTCTAATAATTCCTATATTTACAACTACTGTGTGAGAGTCAGATGGGGAAAGCATCAATGAGAAGTGGAAAGTTCAATGAGAACTTAAGGTTCAAGAATGTATGAAAATCTGACTGGGGGAAGAAATGCAGGTTTAACCAGATATTTCTGAAGTGTTTAAAATTACTATTGAGTAGAGTGAGACTATTGCCTTTTTTTTTCAACCTAGGTCTGTTTAAAAAAAAAACAACACTAGGTCTAACAATGTTATGCGCACATACAAAACCGAAATTGATTTCCTCTCTTTGAGTAGTGGCTCTTCAAAAGCTACAAATGAGTCCTGAGCTGAAACAGTGATTAGAGCGCAGTGGGTCTGGTTCCCTGTCCCAGGGTCAAATCATAATCGAATCGTATTTTGTTCTTCACTTCTTCAAGGTTGTGTTATCAGCCACAGGTTTCTTTTTAAATGAAGGGATGCCTCTATTCTAATGAGGCTGGATCCAAATGAAACTCCATTTCTACCTCAGTTATCCAAGTGACACACTTCGGGTAGCATTCAGTGTATGTAACTAAACATAAACCTCGGGAGATACCAGAAGATTCTGTAATACGGGCTTGAATAAAGCAGTAAAAAGTCGTATGATGGGCATCCTCCTTCTACATATAAATAAATAATGTGTCCTGTTACCAGGCTGTGAGACTTCATTGTGCTGCAGTTATTGACTTTGCCTGGAGGGCGGGGGAGAAATAAAAAGGGTGCAGCTATAGAAAAAAGTGATGGGAATGTGTGAATTATGTATGGAGGTTTCTAAGAGTTCTGCACTGTCCTGGGCTAGTGTAGCTGTTGCTTCGCTTCCTGTGGAAATGATGATTCATGCAGGGCCTGAAAGTTGAGAAACTAAACCATTTTAAGTTTATTAATGGAATATTTCTAACAGTTGTGAAATATGGAAGGAAGGGTGCAAGGATGAAACAACTGACATCTATTAAATAAAAGTGTAAAAATACGTAATGATCTGCCACTTTTACAGCATTCCCAGGGATTCTGCTCAAGTCGCTTGCTATGAGAGATCAACCGTTATGACCTTAGGGCCTGATTCTGTAGGTGTTATATTGCTGGCATAATCCCACTGACTGCACGGGTATAATTTTGTGGAAATCTTTCCAACACCTGGTCCTTAGTATCCCAATTCTGAAATGGTAAAACAATATTAAAAAATTACCGTAAATGCTATATAGAGTATGTTCATGTGCATATGCATATATATATGAAATAAAAGGCAGAACAAGGAAGATTTATTTTGAATCCTATGTGAGCAAGTATTTCGTCTACCAGCTCCCTCCCCTGCTTTTTGCATTCAACACAAAAATCTTGTGCATCTGCAGTTGTATAAAAATATTTCTACGGTGCAAAACTTGTAAGCGATACGGCACGCTGTCTGCTCGTTTCCTCATTTCATTGCTCAGCCTTTTGCTCATGTTCACATTCAAGAAAACAGTTCCAGCTCCCAAGAGATTAGATTGAATCAAAACTCCTAGAAAGTGTAAAGCGTCAGCTTTCTGTTCTTCTTCCTTACCATATGAATTTCAAACCTTGAGGTTCATGATTTTACATGGTTCTTTGCAACCTTGAGGGCTAGAAACTTAAATCCATTTACATACTGTTTATATCAAATGCTGTGAGACTTGCTGGAGTTAAACAATCAACCAACCAAAATAGAAAAAAACAACCCACCATAGATTCACAAGTTCATAATGTTAGAAAAGAGCTGGTTCAAACATGGAATGCCCTTTCTGTGGAAATGTTAACATCTGAACTATTTCATTCCAAAATGGGAACTTCTTGGGCTTTTGGGTTGTCAACTGCTGCACTGCTGTTTTGTTTTGATATTTAATACTTAATACAGAGTCTGCTCAATCTTTTTCTTCAATGAAATTTTGGAAAATTAGAATGTTTCTGCAGAAACCTTGATCTTTTTATTTCTGGAAAATATCTTTTCTCAAGAGTAGAAAACGCCAGTAAGGTTATGTAGACATAAAATTAACCATCTCTAGTGCTAGGATTTTGAGGGGATTTGGCCAGCTAGCTGGTTGACATCTCTCAAGAAGGTGAAGCTTTGTGAATTTATTTTAGCAAATAAAAGCGAGTTTCACTAGCCTTCAAAAAACCAACCATCTAACTGAGGGAGGCTGAAGATGTCTGCTTAGAAGAATAACATAGTGGTAGTGGGATTTTTAATGATAAAGGCTGCGTTAGAATGCAACCTGCTGTCGCAATATGTTACGTATTATATCAGCAACAATGAAAATTTCACTATACGCTTCCTGTGATGCAGAGGATAAACTGTCTTTTCTATCGCATATGAGGTTTGTGCATACCTCTGACCTTTCAAGTCTTGCTAATCAATTCTCATCCATCAGGGTATCCACAAATTGCTGTGTGACTTGCTGGAGAGGGGAAATTCTCCTCTCGTTATACACAGTACAAAAGCTTTGCCTCTCCCTGAAGCATGAAGGTACTGCTGGAGGCAGGTTACTGAACTAGATGTACAAGTGGACTTGATCTGTTTTGGCACAGCCTATAATGCCAGCATGAAGACACCGAGAGAGTCATTGCTGGGTTCCAGCATCATGTTAGGCCACAACAATGAGTGGTGCCCAACGTGACAATTCTGCAACTATTGCTGTCAGAGCAGTTCTGTGCTGGGAAAATTTGTGGAAGCCAGGGGAGCTATACCAATAAAAAGCTAGAAAAAGCCAACGGTGAATTATACCCATTGAAGAGTATTTTATTTGCCAGGGGATGAATGCCTGTCTCGAAGTGCAGGATACCTCTTGGTACTCATGGGAGTGGTGAAGTCCAGGAATTGCAATAATCCGGCTGTGGGAACCTGATTCTGCCAAGTGCTGCATGGTAGGGTGAAGGGCACCTGTATAATAGTAATGGGATATGTGATGTTAGGAGAAATTCAGGATCTTACAGGAGTCTGCTTTGAGTGTGATGTCCATTGCATGATACTCGGAGCTTTGACTTCAATGGCCTGTGTCGCTCTTGCATGACATGCTTAATTTTGGGAGGGGGGGAAAAAACAAACCCTAAACCAAAATAACCCTGTAATATTACAAGTTCCTAGTGCATAATCAATATGAATACAAGTAAAAAGCAGCTTTTCCCCCAAGAAGAATTCCTAGGTCTGTTCGTTCAGTTTTTGCAGATGTTTATTTGAGTGCAAGCAGCACAGTGTAATGAAACAAATGAGTTGGAAGTGTCAGAATGCCCAATTATACAACTCACTGCCTGTCTATGAGGCTGAACAATGGAAACTACTAGGCATGCTTTACTCATTTAACTTCGTCTAAACTATTCTTGGCATCCAAGTTGCATTAATGCGATAACTTCTGTGTGGCAATTAACAAACTGTAGCAATCGGAGACATTCATACGGCATGCCGCGGGAGGGTTGCGGGGTGGGCAGTTAACTGTTTGGCTAATTTCCTGGTGGATCTGAAAGGAGGGAGGAAAAGATTCAATTCTGGTTTTCTTCTCTCAAGTCTGGAAAGGAAAAAAGGAAAAATACTTGTAAAATCTGAATAGGAGTTGCTGTTGCTCCTCCCAAAAGGACCTAAATTCTTTTTGCCAGTTTGTTCCTTTAGCCACTGTCATAATTTCCTCTCCTTACTTGCTCTCAAGTCCAGTGTCATAAAAAAGATGGACAAGGGGAGGAATGAGGTTGGGAGTGAATGGGGGCAGGTGGGAATCAACTAGAAAAAGGCAGAAAAACTCATTATATTTAGGAAGAGGACAGCTGGAGTAGTAACTGCAGCTGGACCGTCAGGGGAATGGAGAACCTGAAGATGAAAGAGCCGGTCCTGAGCTGCACACTAAGGAATTTTTGAAAGAATAAACTTGATCTTATGCTCCAGAGGCAGCCAGGCAGGGTCTATTTCCACAGACATTGTTCTCATTGACTTATATTTAAGTTTTCTTTGAACGGGGACCACGGATTTGAACCCATCTTGTTCAAATAGATGTATCTTTTATATATGCAAAATGTCACTTGACTGTAAATTATTTCAGTCTGTGCTTTCTCTGCTAAGTGGTAGAATATAAAGTGGACTGAGACACACATTATGCAGAATTCTGTATGATCGTTAATAATAGCTGCCCGGCCACTCTCCTACAATTTTATGGCTTAAAAATAACGCTCAGCTGTTCTGGAACAAGAGGCCGTTGGAAAGGGGTGAGGGCAGAATCTTTCATAACCTCCAAGTGGAAACAGTAGCCACTGATCTGTTGGCACAGGAATTACCCAAGGCTATTATTATTCTATAAAAAGTAAATTGTTGTTACCATATGTACAGACCTCCGTTTGGCGGTGCAGAATCAGAGCGGCTGTTTCCTGACAGCCCGTGCTTGTCGTAGCTGTGTTGCGTGTGTCATACAAAGGAGCTTCTTGGGGATGGAGGATAACAAAAACCACTCGTGAAGGGATGACCACCTACTGTGCATAACTACAAGGGCTTCTTCCAGGGGGTGTGACCTTCAAAATTCCTATCGGCAGTAAAACAATACAGCTTCTTTCTTTCTTTTCTTGTAGTGGAGAGCAATACGTAACCACGCTTTCAGTGGCCCAAGCCCACAGTCCTCACTCCTGTTTAGTAACATGTATTCACGTGGGAAGTACGAGCAGATGAAGGAGTACAGAGTGCAGCTCTCTCTAGACAGTTGGGTCATTTGACTTTCCCAGCTTCAGGAGAATGTTAAATGTCTTTTTCATAATGAAGCTTTGTGAGTGTGTGGCTTTGGTTAACTCAAGGCTGAAAACCCAAACCCAGGTCTGTGCTAAAGCAACAGCAGTTATCTTCACGTAGGCGAATAGTACGACTTGGCAATTTCTGTGTCAGACCACTGAATGCCTCTTTTTGGCCAAACTGATTTTCAGAGAACAGTTTGCAGCAGTAATTACTAGTAATGAGTAAGGCTTACAAAATTGGGTCTTAAGTCACCTGACAAACTCAGACTGTTTCTTCTTCATAAACCGTGTTGAAATTTTCTAAAGGTATTTCTGGAAGTTGTAAAATCTAATACATCCATGGCAACTCAAAGGTAACAGCATGCAGTGCTTGCAGTCTGCTTTTGAATAACCTTGCAGGAATTTTGGTTTGTGCAGGAGCGTCATGGCTCTACTGCAGAATTTGTATGTCGCACTAGATCATGGATGCATAAGAGTAATTGCCTAATTCTGCAACTTGTCCTTATACTGGCATGGGGTGGGTTCGCTCCACTGGGTTCTCAAATCAAATATATTTTAAGTGTGAGGAAATAGCTCTTTATGCTCACATACTGTATGAAGTGCTTAATCATTCATAGCTGAAAATTAGCTGAGTGTGATTATTCACCAAGGTACATTAACAGCAGCTGGTGTTTTACTGTGCTCCCACAAGGAACAAAATACTGGTCCAAAATGTATGCAGAGCTTTTATAGTCTTCTGGGTAAATACCTAGTGGAAAATGGACCAAGTCTTCCTGCTTGCACATTTACTGACAGAGAAAGTCTTGTTTTCAAAGCTACTGTGCTAAACTGAAGGATGAAAATAGTTTTTGGGCAGTGTGGCACAGAGGCCAGCTCCCACCTCTTCTATGGTCTCCCTGCCTCTGGTTCTGGGCTGGGATGGTGGAGGGCAAACACTGCATTACCTGCTCCTTGGGGAGGAAGCTTGCCACCAGCTTGTCACGTTGTCTGCTCTTCATTCCTGACTAGAAGCCAATTATTGTTGCAAACCGTAGTCGGGTCTGCCTGTGAGTTCTGCTGCACTCCCCTCTGCTGCCTTGGTCCGTGTACCAAAGCTCAGAGGCGATGCTGTGAAGACGCCAAGCACTGGTCTAGTGAGCGCTCATACATTTTCAGAGAGAGCGAGCTGGTCTGCCAGAAACTCAAATGTGTTAATATTCCAATCACAGTTGAAAGAAAAGGCGGCTGTAAAGGAGAGGTCATTCAGTCCATCCACCTGCCCCAAGACAGTACAGATAAAACTGATATATTTCAGACAGATGTCTATATACCTGTTCTTAAAAGGCTTAAATAATGACGATCACAGGATCTCTGCAGGCCAACTCTTCCAGGGCTTAACTAGCCTTACCATTAGAAAGTGCTTCCTAAACTCTAACCTCAATCTCCCTTGCTGCCGTTTCAGCCTATTTCTACATGTCCTCCCCTCAGCAAACATGGAAAAGGGCTTATTTCCTTTCTCTTTCTAGCAGCCTTTTTCTATATTTGAAGATTGTTATCGCATCTCCCTTCAGACATCTTTATTTTTAGACTAAACAACTCTGCTTCTCCCCGACTTTCCTCTGAGGACAGGTTTTGAGACCTCTGGTTATAATTCTTTTCATCTGAACTCCTTCCAGTTGGCCTGCATCGTTCCTGCATTAGATGCTGCGCCCAGGCGGGGCTGCAGTACTCCAGCTGCGGGAGCCTTACCGCTTCTTAGCGAAGCAGAAGGTTTACTTCAGCTGCCTTATGAGCAGCACTCCTCTTTACATACCCCACTTTGATATTTGCTTTCTCTCAAAAGCAAAATAGTCTTGACTTGCGTTCAGTTTGTGATCCATTATGACTCCCAAATCCTTTTCTGAAGACCCGCTGCCTCTCCACTTGTTTCCTGCCTTATGTCTTGTCAGCTGCACAGATATATGTACGTATACGCGGTTGGCATATTTCGTAGTCTGCTACTTCATACTTGTTGAAGTGCATCCTCATTTTCTCAGTCGCTTTTTCCTCTTTCTCAAGATTACTTTGAGCCCTAAATCTCTCCTCTAAAGGGTCTGTTGTACTTTCCCAGGTCCCTACTCTCTTCAGACCTGGTGTTTTATCTTTTACCGTACCGAATTATTAATGAAAATATTGAGAAGTCCCAGAATGACAACATGTTCCTGCACTTAATTAATCTTTCCTATTCGGTAGTGAACCCCTATTTCTGTGATTTTTCAAATACTCATGAGCCAAACGGAACAGTTTCGCCTAAACCTCAGTTGATTTCCTGATTTATGAGAACTTTGTAGAGTAGTATCAAACCCATTACTAAAGTCATGACCTAGTACAGCCACTGCTTTTTCATTCTCCATAAGACCTATCCTGTCATGGAACAAAATTTGTTTGATGGATGTGTTATGTATGTGAGTCATTTCTGTCTGTTTATAACTTTCCTTGTCTGCTTAATTACTGCTTGCAAATACTTTCATTTTGTTCAATATCTTTCTGGGATTGTAAGTTATATTGATTAATCTGTAAGTCTACACAAAGTATTTGAAAAAGTGAAACATATTTTATCAAGGTTTCCTTCATATGGCTATCTGGATACATATATGCATAGATGCAACCCATTTGCTTGCATGTTGCTGTAGATATGTTTGTCGACAGCAGGATTTGTCCTTAATATGCACTTGATTTCCAGTCCCAAATTTCAAGGTACTTGTCATCTAGTTACAAAATTTGGACTGGCTGGCTGGTCTCCATCTCTGGTTTATTCAGGCCTCAGGGAATTATCTTGTTTTTCAGTGCTTTGGGAGAATGGGCTTCTCCCCCTCAAGAGAACTTGAGGGGCAAGAGAACTTCTGTTCAGCCTAACTAGGATGAGAAATGGTACCTAGTTACAGCGAGCAGGTTTATGCTTAGGCTTGTGAATCTGTGGTACATATTCTGCCTTGGTTTTGCACTTCATAAATGTATGGGAGCAACTGAATGACTGAAGCTTTTAAATCTACCTCTTGGTTTTTTCAAGGTCCCTAATGTGTCAGCATCTAGCTATGGTAGAGATTTGTTCCTGCAGCTTTGTTCTCATGGCAATATAGCTGTCACTTCAACAACACTTTGCCTCCTAGAATTTTTTCACCATCTTCCTCCGGTGTCCTTAGTTGTACTAAGTGATTACATTCTGCCTTTAGTGATGAGCAGAGTCTAGATGTAACTCCTATTAAAACTCAGCCTCTGTCTCTCTGCCCTTCGCACCGCTTCAAAATCGCAAGAGCAAAACAACAACGCTATAGCAAACTCAGCTTTCCAGTTCTAATGGGGAGCAGTGCCTGTGCGAGACCAGCAGCTCTTAGTTTTAATAGATTTGTGCAGAAGCTTTGCCTTTCATTGTTGGGTTTGTATATTTTTTCCAGATTAACTGATTTATCTTTCATGCATTATAAGGGGAGGCACTAGCAGTGCCTACTTTTAAGCTGCTTAAAGCTTTCTATTACAAAAGATGCTTGCAGTCTTTCCTTTGAGAAATTCCTGTCTTTCTCTTGTTTGCAGTGGATCATTGATATGCAGCATGAAGGATGCCCTTTGGCTAAGGAAATGCCCCTTTTTGTGGTTGTTTTTTCTCCCATTCCACAGAATGAAATCCAGCTTCTTTCAGAATATCAAATATAAAAAAATGCCACCTCACTTTGTGGCCTTGTGTGCTCCAAGAAGTGCTGGCAGCCCACCAAAATCACAATGCAGTTTAAAACCAGGCCCTCACCTGTGCCACAAATGCAGAGGTGGAGAAAGGACTATGAGTCTCAGCGAGGCAATGGGTTAGTTATAGCTAAGTTGAGGGAACACAGGTTAAAAACAAGTTCTTGCTTTCCAGCTGTGTGAAACTGTCTCTCCCAATGCAGATTTCACGAAGCCTGTTGCTCATCCCCCTCCAATGTGCTACTTGAGGGCTACAGCTTCTTGAGTTGTCAGTGAGAGCACCTAGCTCCCCAACCATTCCTTGTCTTAGGGAAAAACCATACCAAGTGGGAATGTCCCAAACTTCATCCCACATTCAGCCCACGCGCTCTGAAAAAGAAGAGCTGGTGACGCAGTAGGCATGATCTGTATCTTCACAGATGATGTGGCTGAATGCGAGCTGCATGGGACCATTGTAAAACCATGCAATGGAGATGCTGGACAGGCCACCTTTACAATTAACAATTTCCTGAACACGCCAGGGGAAGGGGACTGGGTGGTTAGATGTTTTGAGCCTGATCCACGTTACTGAAGCGAATGGATCTTTGGTGGTCTCCCAACAGGCGCTGGCTCGCTGCAACTGCTCAAATGACCTTTTGAGTCACCTGGTGCCTCATGTGTCTCCAGAAGCCAGCCTGCCCCTCCTGTGCGTCACCTGCTAAGTCTAGTCTGGTGGTCCTACCCCAGCAAAAGCTGCTGCTCGCTTTAACAGAAGCCCTGACTAGAACCTGTTGCTGTATGGTATTGCAGAGGCAAGGTTTTCTGGTGATTATTCTTGCCCTTTGCTACTATCCTGTGTGCAAGGCAATATGCACTTCACTTCCAGTACGTGTTCACATGCGTAAACCTTATGCAAGTGAGGCTCCAAGTAGTTCATCCAAAGTTCAACTCTGAATCCAACCAGGTAGTTCAACTGTGAGGATAATGATTGCAGAATCAACCTCTTCATTGTCAGGCCTTCCATCAGGTCAGGTGCAGCAAAAAGTGTTTCCATTTAACTTTTCCTTCGATCTGGGAAGGAAATAAACAATCTATAGTTATTTCTCTCTCCTTCCACTCTCTCTCCATTCCCCATGCATGGGTTTCCTTTTGTTGTTGGAGGGAAGGGAAAAAAAAACCCCAGCATGTTGAAACTGCCACGCTTAAAGGCAGCATGTTTTGAGAAATTTCTGGAGCCAAAAGAGCTACCAGCAGTCTCCAAGCCCTGTATCATTGCACAGCTGGAGAAGACCATTAGGGCTTAAGGAGCTGCCACCATGCAATTTCAGGGGAAAAAAGGGCTTAAAAAAATGTTAATGACATTGTTCACTACGGAAAACTTCTAACTTCTGTCATTGGGAAATTTTAACATTGGGAATATTCTGCAGAAGGAAAATTCGAGTCTTAACCTGATGTATCGGTTAAATATGGGTTCTTTGGCACAAGCGACTGTTTTTCCATGTTTGCACTTCCCTACTATGAGCTGAAAAATACAACAGCAATTAACATAGAGGCACTCTCATAACTTGCTTGCGCATCAGTGCTATTGATAGCCAGCTACCTTTCTGGCTAGTTTCAAATGGGAGACCCAACTAATCCCCCACAAAATGCTGAGGCAATATGTTGCATTGTAAACTGCTGTACCTGTAATGAAATCAGACTTACACCGCTTTATTTTATGAAATCTGCTTCACCAAGCTCTTGACAATGCCCCTCTGTGATCGGGGGGTACCATGTGTCTTACAGTGGAACGCAACCGTTCCCAGTTGTGTCTCAACTTCTCCAGCGTTCCCACATCTCTGAATTTCCTGGCACTTTAGCTTATGTGATAAATGTAGCTTTCTTTTCTTCTTGAATCAGACACAACTATTTCCCAATGACTATAAACCTGAAGAAACATCCTAGAAGCTAGATATATACATATCTCTTTCACGTTTATCGTGGATGTAAAATACCCTGCAAAGAATATAAGCTGCTGCCAGGCATGTAGCCACAAGATGGGTGTTTTTCTCACATATGTATCCATTTCTTTTAATAATGAATAATGGACTTTATATTTAAAAGTGACGTTTCTATGAATGTGCTAGATTGTGCTATATTTCTTTCACATGAGTATATTCCCATCATGGCAAACTTCTCACAGACTTTGCCTTGGGGGGTTTTGTTTAAAGTAATGTACTTTAATGAAAAAGAGCTGCTGAAATTTGTCAGCTTCTTCCAGCATGATTGTGCTTTGGTGCTGGTTTAAAAAAATCTTTATCCACTTTATGATCTTCACACTTATTCCGAAATCCCTCTTCATTTTTAAAAGTAAAAAGATATATGTACACACATATTACTGAAAGCCCTAAAACCGCCTTGGACCTTTTGCATGAATAGTCTTATTGAAGTCAACGAGTAATAGAGATAGGCTTTAGCTGTGTGCAATTTTCAAGCTTGGGCTGTAGGGTAGATTTCAATTACAAACAATTTGTAGGTATATACTTTGCATGGAGTTTTCAAAGCCAGCGATACATTTTAAGGACCTAATATCCAATGAGAAATGGATGACACTGTTATGGTCTTGCCAGAAGATGGTTTTGGAAATTATCAGCCTTGACTCAATGAGGTACAGATGTCTGTGTAAGAGTAAGGGTAAGTGAATGAAGTACCCTGGTACTCCTAAGAGTAATGGTAAGCGACTGCACGAGTTCTTGTAGGTTTTTGTTTTTTATGTTTTCCTTGGGCAAAGTTAAACTCCTCCGGCACTGGGCAGATGGGCATGGCAAACCGTATGGCCACAGTGGTCTGTGACATGCAGGTTTTTAGTTATTTGTTTCCTCTTTTCCAGGGGGCTGTAGAGGAGACTAACTCAAAACCAAAATTAATTCCTGTACGGTCAGCATTCCTTTACCAGAGGCAGTAAGCAGTTGGGTGGCTGCAGTGCTGAAAAATGAAGTCATATTTAAAGAACCTGGCCTTAGAGTAGCTCAGGCCTGGCATGGCTGCTGCCAAGGCGGACGTAGGAAGCCCTGTGGGAGGCAAGGTGGCCTCTGGGGTGCTGCTGAGGTGTGTTGGAGCTGGTGTGGGGGAGATGTGCCATCCCGTGGGGCAGCAGCTGGGCTCCTGCAGCCCAGGCTGCAGAAGTGCGCTGGTTCAAAGCAGTGATGAAAGACCCGCCTGCTCAGGTGGGAGCCCAGCTCTGTGCCGAGCCAACGCCGGTGGCAAAGATGACCTGCGGCACAGGGATCTGGGAGCAGCTGGTACATAACTTACAGGTGACAAGTGAAGAGTGTGACACACTTTGTCCTGGAAAAAGCTTCCTAGCTGCAGGCTATGTGCTGGATTTACAGACAGTTGGTTTCTGTGGTTTGGAGGAGCTAGTGGCCACTACCAAGCCTGTATTCAGGTCATTTCCAAATCAAACTGACTGCTCATGTCTTCTGAGTATCTTGGTGGATCCTGACAGATATAAGGTCAATAAGGTCATCAGGAATGATAATTTTTGAAAATGTATGTTTTTTTATGAACGCTGGTGGAAATTTGAAACTAGAAAGATATACACACAGAGAGACATACACACACCCCCTCCCTGCCCCCAGGAGAGAGAAATACAAGTGGAAATATTCCTTCAGAGACTTTACTAAGCCAAAGGTTTCAGGCTACATCAGACTGGCCCCTGCGAGAGGGTTGCTGCCTGAGCCTCGCCAGGAAGGACCCGCAGATCAAATTGACCCTTTCTGGCACGGAAGCGACAAAAATGAAGATACTGATCCTCAGCACGGCCTGACCATCTGGTCGCTCACTTTTCCATACCAAACATCAGCATCTGCTTTCCAATGGCAGGCCTTGGGTTATTGCTCAACAACTGTCTCAGTTATTTGGCAACATCACACTGTGTCCCTAATAGTTGGCTGCAAAACTGACATTTGGCCTCCCGTTCTTACTCCATACTGTTCTAGACAAGCAAGCATTTCCTCCAGAGCCTGGACTCGTTTCTCTGTAGAGATGCCCAAAATTTCAACAAGCAGCTGTACACAGTCTCAATCAAATGGTTCAGCAAGGAAATATGTTTTAGAGGTTATTAGGTAAAGACAAAACCTGTAGGAAATCTGTAATCTATGTAATTTCCTCTTCAGTAGGAGGAAAATTCTTTCAACTTGAGTGGGATATCTCCAAATTAATGCTTCCCTCTTCCCTAATAAATCTTTAAGAACTAAAAAAAAAACAAACCCAAAAAAAAAACCCCAACCAAAAAACCAAACTCAAAACAAAATTTCAACTGCTATCAGAACATGCCCCGAAAGGGTAAATGACGTTACAAAGGGCCAGCATTTTTGCTATTGATTCATATCAGATACTACAGTGATTGATAGCAGTAAATTAAGAGGTGCATGGTCTTCAGTGGCATCTGTGCCTCTTCTTAGTTGCTTTATATTGTTTGAGCTTGTTATTAGCTCTTCAGAAACATTCTTAGCTTGTTGGGAACATGCTTTGCCATAGAGTGATTTCTTTTTCTCCTGCAGTGTGATGTCTATGCCAGCTTATTCCACTGCCCATTTTGCAGTGTTTTAAGGTGGCCAAAATTGCTGCTGTTGCTCCATATGAGGACCAGTCAGGCAAATGCTTCCCACACAGAACTATTTCTAGACTAGCTGGTTTTGTTACTCACATATAAATGTCCAGTGGAGCTCTCTGTACATTATTTTAAACAAAACTCTCTGGAAATTATTGAATTGCAAGTAATATACAGACTGAGTTATTTAGTAGTTGAAGTGTGACTAATACTTGTTTTACATAGTTCAAGTTGATGATTACAAACTTTGAAGCTTGGATGAATAGAATTTAGTACCTAATACTCTGCAGAGCTTGTTTTCATTTTACATTTAATCAATTGGTTTTTCTTTTAATGGATTCTCTTTGAAATTTTATGCTTGTACCAATGCGTAGACTTCACTATTGCTATGTTGCATTACCAAGGGCAATATGAGTTTAAATCACTTTATGATAAAACTTTGCATAATCTGCTCATACAAACTAATTAAATGTCAGGTCATTGTAATACAGAGCTCATATTATCACCATGGGTCACTAGAAACAGCAATTAGTAATTCATGTGTAATCCAGTTAAATTCAAATTAAGAAAAAGAATGTCAAGTCAGACTTTTGTTCCTAATTCCTAGTTTTTATAATTTTGTACAGGTTTATGGGGGCATCACTTAAAAACACAGCTTAAGAATTGGTTTTTAATTTAATTTAATTTGATTTATACTGCTCAAGCATGGCTTTTAGGTTGTTCTAATCAATGGTCATATGAGTGACTCGTACTTAGAAATTAATTAACTTTAGAACATATACATATTTTGAATATGTTAATCCTTCACTAACTACACTGTTATTTTACTGATGAATATTTAACGGTATGAAGGACCTTTGTATTCAGCTTTCGCAAGCAGAAACAAAAGAAGTGGCTGGTTGTTAGGTGAACTATGCAATTCATACTTTAATAAGCCATAAAAAATGAAAGAGTACAACAGTAGAAAGACATGGAGGTTGCTGCACCCTGCCTTGTGCTAGGTAAAGGCAAGTGAGAAGACAGGAGAGTGTCTTCTTCCACAACTAGTTTTGCCCCAGTGGCACAAGGGCTCTGTGCTGGGGAAGCACCAGCTGGTGCTCCGTCGTGCGGGATGTCCAGCTCATCCCCTGGTTTGTTCCGCTTGGTGCCTGAGGGAAAACGTACCCCAGGATGCGTTGTCTTACCTGGCCACGTGTGATCCTCTCTGCAGCCAAGGACTTACCAGCTGTGGCCAGTGTGCCCTTACCGTTGTACTTAGTCTTGCTGTAGATATACTGCAGCCAGAGCAAAATCTCTACTGCTACAGTCCTCCTGCTGTTCCCTTTTTTGTTAGAGCTCCAGATAAGAAGGGTGTGCTCAACATTAGGTACCATCAGCTTGCTCTCTATATAGTTTTTATAGGCTTTTTCCTTTAATTTTCCTAGATATATTTGGATTCAGACTTCTTAGCATTTGCCTTTCTTTGGTTAAAACCTCATTAGGCTCCTATCATATTTCAAACTAAGTAGAATATCCTGACTAAAATGTCAGTGACATTCGTATAATGGCCATGTCTGAAAGAAGCTAAAATACTGGTTGTAATTTATTTATATAGCATGCAAAGGTCGTAGGTGATTGAGAGAGAAGTCTAAAGACAAACAATCATTCTGATCATATAATGGTATATCTCAGATTATCTCAGCTTCATCAGAAAACTTTTAGTTGGTGTCAGAGCTGGATTAAAAGTCACAGCGTGAAGATACCCACCATTCCCAGCCCTGCTCTTCAGTACTCATCAGATATGCACAAAAACAGCCACTGGTTTCACTGGATGTCGTATGAGACCTGTTGTGCATTGTGTTCTCAGTAAGGGGGTCTACTGAAATCACTTTGAAATCCATTAAAGATGAAAGAAGCAGCATATTCCAGGGCACTTTTATTTTGATGAGACTCAAATTTAAGTATCTAACTTCAGTTGCCAGGTTTAAAAGAGTTAGCCTTCTTTTTTCCCTTAACAAAGCGAACATCTGAATTCTAAATCACAATCAGCCAAGCCCAGGACTGCCAAATTAGGGATGACAGGTATATCCTGCTGTGCATAGTTTCAGGGAGATGTTTTCAGATACGCATTTAGCTTTCAACAAAGGCATCATTTCTTTGTAACTTTTCTGTCACATTCACTTTGTAATACAGTAATCACTAAGCATTCCAAATAAGTGATTACCCCAAAATATTGGTTATACTCAGTTTATTAGTGTGTGCAATATAGCCTTGTGTTGGTCACCTGTAATACTGCAACAATACTGCACCCCAGAGAGTTGTGGTGAACGGTGTTAAA